>NC_068366.1:6862131-7008382 GCF_020536995.1 Dreissena polymorpha | reverse complement strand
ACTTGAAAATGTGTGTCGCAAGATACCAAGTAAGAAAAAAATCAGCATTTTTATGTAGGGTCATCACACGGTAAAATTATTGTGCCCAAAATAATAATAGAGAATGCATATTAGGCTTCAATGTTGCTTATACTATGACTACTTTCATACGATGCCATTTTATAAATATCTATGCCAAATTAATGAAATAGACATTGAAAAATGTGTGTCGCCAGGTACCAAGTAAGAAAAAAATCAGCATTTTGTATCTAGGGTCTCACACGGTAAATGATTTGTGCACCAAATAATAATAGATGAATGCATATTTGGCTTCAATGTTGCTTATACTGACTAATGGTCATACGATGCAAGTTTTATATATCTATGCCAAATTAATGAAAAAGAGACTTGAAAATGTGTGTCGCCAGGTACCAAATAGAAAAAATCAGCATTTTTTATAGGGTCTTCACACAGTAAAATTATTTGGCCCAAATAATAAAATAGATGAATGATATTAGGCTTCAATGTTGCTTATACTATGACTACTGGTCATACGATGCCCAATTATAAATATCTATGCCAAATTTAATGAAATAGACTTGAAAATGTGTGTCGCCAGGTACCAAGTAAGAAAAAAATCAGCATTTTTATGTAGGGTCTTCACACAGTAAAATTAGTGTATATATTGTGCCCAAAATAATGAATAGATGAATGCATATATTAGGCTCATGTTGCTTATACTATGACTACTGGTTCATACGATGCCATTTTTATAAATATCTATGCCAAATTTAATGAAATAGACTTGAAAATGTGTGTCGCCAGGTACCAAGTAAGAAAAAAATCAGCATTTTATGTAGGGTCTTCACACGGTAAAATTATTTGTGCCCCAATAATAATAGATCAAAAATTACACTGCACACTCGCAAAATGCGAGTTAAAAAATACCGATGCGACCGTTAAGTTTTAAGCCACTAATATTTTTGCGAATAAAGAAATAGTGAAAAAAAGTTTAATTGCTAAATGGTTCGATTCCTAACGAAAAAAATAGGTCATAGAGGGTCCTCCTACCCATATGCGGAAGCCCAAGTTGAATATAGATAGTAACTTATAGTACAATGATACAGGATCGTATGGCTACAACGAAACGTTAACAGTGAAAAATCTATGTTCACATGTACTGTTAATTGAACTTGAACAGACATGGCGTGAAGCGAAAAAATAACTAGTTTATTTTGCTACAGATGATTTAAAATACGAAAGATAAAGCCCAAAGTTTATTTAAACTCACAATAAATGTTGATAAAAAATACCAAATTAAATTATGTTTTCCAGCAAAATTTGCGAGACAGTTTTGTTTTTGCGAGTTGGTATTAAAGCTGCTCGAAAGTTTGTAGGAGAAAAAAAAGTTAAATTTGTGCCCAAATAATAATAGATGAATGCATATTAGGCTTCAATGTTGCTTATACTATGACGATATGTTCATACAATGCCATTTTTAAAAATATCTATGCCAAATTTAATGAAATAGAATAAAAATGTGTGTCGCCAGGTACCAAGTAAGAAAAAAATCAGCATTTTTATGTAGGGTCTTCACATGGTAAAATTATTTGTGCCAAAAATAATAACAGATGAATGCATATTAGGCTTCAATGTTGCTTATACTATGACTATGGTTCATACAATGCCATTTTTATAAATATCTATGCCAAATTTAATGAAATAGACTTGAAAATGTGTGTCGCCAGGTACCAAGTAAGAAAAAATCAGCATTTTTATGTAGGGTCTTCACACGGTAAAATTTATTTGTGCCCAAATAATAATAGATGAATGCATATTAGGCTTCAATGTTGCTTATACTATGACTACTGGTTCATACGATGCCAGTTTTATAAATATCTATGCCAAATTTAATGAAATAGACTTGAAAATGTGTGTCGCCAGGTACCAAATAAGAAAAAAATCAGCATTTTTATGTAGGATCTTCACACGGTAAAATGTTTGTGCCCAAATAATAATACATGTAGATGAATGCATATTAGGCTTCAATGTTGCTTATACTATGACTACTGGTTCATACGATGCCATTTTTAAAATATCTATGCCAAATTTAATGAAAAAGACTTGAAAATGTGTGTCGCCAGGTACCAAGTGAAGAAAAAATCAGCATTTTTATGTAGGGTCTTCACACAGTAAAATTATTTGTGCCCAATTAATAATAGATGAATGCATATTAGGCTTCAATGTTGCTTATACTATGACTACTGGTTCATACGATGCCAATTTTATAAATATCTATGCCAAATTTAATGAAATAGACTTGAAAATGTGTGTCGCCAGGTACCAAGTAAAAAAAAAATCAGCATTTTTATGTAGGGTCTTCACACAGTAAAATTATTTGTGCCCAAATAATAATAGATAAATGCATATTAGGCTTCAATGCAGGGTTGGCATATTGACCGGTCAATTTGAGTATTGACCGGGCCGGCGGTCAATACCTGGTTAAAACCGGTCAATACTGGTCATTACTGGTCGATTGAAAATTGTAGCATTTAAACATTACAAAGGAGCCATTTTATATCAAATCAATAATTATTCTGTAATTGATAAACTTTTTTCTGAGTTATTATTTTTAAAAAAATCTTTAAAGCTGTAAAAAGTTACTTCTTAATTATTTATGGAAACAGCCTCAAATACATAAGGACTAAGGCAATATCTTTATCTCAATGTATCACATCTGTTACTAATTAGCCGGATTTTACATAAATTCCAGGTTGATAAACACAACAAGGTAAAGGTACCTTGTAGTCGGTGAGATATAATAATAATACAGTTAGTAAGGCTTGTACCCTGGGTACGGTAAATATACTAAAACGTACGCGGGAATTTTAACACTAAATCGGTTGTTGTTGGCTATTTTGTAAAAATTAATTATGTTTACATTTATGTAAATTTTCTGTTAAATGGCATTTATATTATCAAAACTCATTGTTAAAATCAATAATGTGATTTAATTTTAAATCTTAAATTGTTTAAAGTCGCGTCATTGTATGACGTCGTCAAGTATAATATTTTCCGCGACATCGCACGTTCACTTTTACCGTCATAGATTTTTTAAAAGAAACATTATTTGGTTACCAAGGTCCGTTAAATGGGGAACACCATATTCGGTATTTATATTATGTTTTAACAATTAATTAATGCTGTGTAATAAATATTGTTTAAGATATTTCGATATTTATTGAAAATGTTTCAAATTGTTATTTATGAAACCTCTTATTCTAATGAGTGTATGCTATTATATTATACTTTGAAAAGCATATCTGTTGTACTATAATCTTATTATTCATTTATTACTGTTAATTTCATTTATTGTAGAGAATCGTCAATGTTACATCTAGTCGCCAATGCTTGTTGTCAGTGTTAGTCGTAAATGCTTGTGATCATTGTCGTCGATGTTAGTCGTCAATCCTTATGGTCATTATACATGAAGGAAATAAAAGCAGAAACAGAGACGTATTCTTGATTACTTGCTTATTCCTACGGCGTCCTCTCAACACTCATACTAAAAAGCATGTTGATGCAGATTTTTTTAAAGAGAAGTTTGTTTAAGGTAAACAATATTGTTTTACGTTAATCGGTAACATGTTTAACGACATCGGATTTTTGGCGGATATACAACTCGGATACAATCTAATATTTGCGGGTATGTTTAAGTTTATTTACCGTACCCAGGGTACATGTAAGTAAAATTAAGAGTACCCGGGGTACATGTACCGGTAAGTAGTACCCGAGCCGAGAATGATCAATCGAGCCTTAGTAAGTGAGTGATGGTGTATGGGATAACATGCACTGAGGGTGTATATTTTTCACGAACAAGTCAATTGAAGGTGTTAGAGATGCATTGATCCATAAGATTTAAAAGGGTAATTAACCACGGGCTTATTAAAATTAAAATGATGACATTACATTGTACCGGCTGTTTATTGTTGTATACTGTAAGCTTGCAATATTTTAAATAATGTAAACAACTTACCTTGTATTAAGTTGGCACATTGTTGTCAGGTGTAGAAACTTTTTATACTTATTTCTGTTAAGTTGCACTGGCTGAACCAAAAGAATTATGTAGTCGTTTCTAAATAATCACGAAACAACATACTAATGCATATATGCTTGCCAGTTACTGAGTTTGTGCATTTCCATTCATTATCGGCCTTGGCAAACAGCGTAGAATCAGAGACGCCGTGTGATGTCTGCTATTTCGTTACACTGAAGATTTTCATATCCGCGGGTGTTTTTATGTCAAATGTTATGGTTTTTCAATAGATCGTATACTTATCTACAAAACAGCGAATTAGCGTTCACTTTACATCATTTCTGATGATCTTATTTTGTAAATAATTTCTGAGCGTTAATTCCTACGTTGCTATGTCGTCAGCCATTTTGAAGGTTGGTTTGTTTACTTTCGGTTTCCACTACAAACGAAATTGATTTGCTGCTTGCGTTTATTTATTGATTAAATAATAAATTATTAAACCGTTATAATGTAATTGTCTGAATATCATTTATATTCAAGATATTATCGGATAAATAGAATACCATTCTAATACCAGTGTGTACTTACATTTATCTCGGAAAGCCTAGCCGTGTAAACCTTTCTTTAACTCGTCGCACTCAATACGTTGAATAACACATCGATTTATGTCATGTTCATTAAAAAACCACAATGTGCACAAAAGACATGCATGTGTACTACCGATTGATATTCAAACACAATTATTACGCCTTTGTTTACCGATTAAACGCCTAACTGAAATAATAACGCGTAACGTCAGTTTCTTTGTTTCGTAGCAAGATGGAAGCTAGCCTAAGCGCTTTTCATGACGTCACGCGCGCGTGCCCTTTCCCATAAAAATATTTAAACGCAAAATACTCGAAAACTTGATTTTTCCCAGGGATAACGCCTACGCCAACAGGTAGATCGCATTCTTCTCCATATACATGTCAAATTTCAGCAAAATTTAACGACCAGTTTTCAAGGCGCTCAAATCGCAGTGATTTGCACCAACTTAACGAAACTTAGCCCCCTTTATCATTCGTTCGAATGAACGTCATCAATGATGACGTCCAACAATACATCACTCATTCCATACCAGAGTTGCGACACCTTAAGGGTTTCGCGGGATGGAATGAGTGGGGAGATCAAATCAAATTGAAAACCTATTATTTCGACCAAAAAATTGGGGTACGAAAAACATTTGGGTACGAAAAAAATAATGGGTAAGAATATACAAATGTGGGTACGAAAACGTTTGGATACGAAAAAAAATTGGGTACGAAAAAAATGGGAACCAAAAAATAATTGGGTATGAAAAAATTTGGGTACGAAAAATTTGGGTAGTAAAAAAATGGGAACGAAAAAAATTTGGGTACGAAAAAAATTGGGTACGAAAAGTTTTGGGTTAAAAAAAAAGAGTGGGTACGAAAAAGAGTGGGTACGAAAAAGTTTGGGTACAAAAAAAAGGGTATGAAAAAAAATTTGGGTACGAAAACATGTGGGTACGAAAAAAAATTGGGTACGAAAAAAATTTGGGTATGAAATAAAGGGTACGAAAAAAAAATTGGGTACGAACAAATTTGGGTACGAAAAAAATGGGTACGAAAAAAAATTTGGTAGGAAAAAAATGGGTACAAAAAAATTTGGGTACGAAAAACATTTGATTACGAAAAATATTTGGGTACGAAAAAAATGGGTACGAAAAAATATGTGGGTACAATGGGTTCATGTTAAGGTTTTAGCATGGCGGACGCCGGATGGCGAAAAGACACTTCATGACACAATGAGCTTGCTATGACAAAACCTCAGGTTTTGTTCGAAAACAGCCAAGCTCATATGCATAAATCAGTGAGTAATAGTACTTATACTCAATAAAAGCTAGGCACAGCGTATAAAATCAGAACCACTGGGCTGAATCTGCTGAAACTTGGTCGCATTATACATTATGGTCCAAACATGCTACAGAATGAGCGCTTCTGGACCTGACAGCGTAAAACATTAACCGATAATGGACAGCACAAAATGGGTTATTTTGTACAAAAAAAAGTAAACTTCAAGTGGCATTTGATGACTTTTAGACATCAGAAAGTAACAAATGTTTAATATTCTGCACACTTCGACTTGTTTTTTGTTTTTTTTACAAATTTAGAAGCATTTATCCTTGGGGTGTATATAAACCCTGTTATTCAATGTCAAAAATAGCTAAGCAGCAATTCCCCTTTAACATTATTCCTTATATTTAATTGTATTGTTTTAAAAAGATAACTGTGTATATTTAATCATAATGGCTCCGTATTTCACACTTGATAGGCCACTGCTGGGGCTTGAACCCAGAACTCATCTCACATTGTAAGATGCATTTTCAATTAAACTACAATGACTGTATCGTGTGAAGTGGAGCCAACATACACCCACATAAGTGAAAAAATCATTACGTCGATATATTTGTCCTGGGCGTTTCCCGACATGTCGCATAACTGTTTACAACAAAAGATGTATACATAGATAAATATACATACATGTAAATGGGAAAAATGAACCATCTATTTTTAATTTTTGCTTCATATATACACATTTCCTAGCCATGATTTATAATTATATCATGTTGAAATCATTTTTAGACAGAATATTACTGAAACTGCAATAAACAATAAGATGGATAGATATAATGTTTACTTTTATCTAGTACAATGAACAAATGTTCTTCCGATGCCATTTTCACTAAGGTATAGGTATTGAATCCTGTTATATATACGACTAAAAATGAACATCTAAACACCAGTATTTTACATGAAGAGTACTCACAAAACCACAACAATAATACTCAATGAATGGGCTGTCCGAAATCCGAAAAATATGTACACTACAATAACAAGAGGTTAATACAAAATATGCACGTTAACATTATTCAAGATATGAAAGCAATATATCAAGGGATATAGGAAATATTTGGGGTGGTACGCACACTTTAACAAAGAGTCAGTGTGCGAATTTCACATTTGAAACCACTAGCCCGTTCGGGCTACCAGATGGAATTTTTCACTAGCCCGAACCAAAGTTTACTAACCCGAACTGTTTATCACAAGTTTTTAAAATAAGTTTATATTTTTGCGGTTCTGGGTAGATTTTATTGCAGGTAGGGTGTAATTGATGAGGATTGCAACTAACAGTTGATCCCAATTAACTGGAAATGTTATTATAATATTTCATTTTCAATGACACAATACGATTATAATATTTATGTATGACGATATTCGTCAATCAATACCTTACATGCAGTCAAGATGCAAAGGTTTATATCCAGTCTGTAAATAATTTTAGATGTCAATTGTCCCAAATTTGAAATCCGAAACATTAGCCGAAAGTCTTAGGCCGTATGATAAAGCGAATAGAGGGCAGTGTCTCCTCCCCCTAGCTTACTGTTTTTTTTTATAGTCTTTCTAGGTCCAATTCTGGTGAGTACAATGTGAAAAATTATCAACCAGACCATCCGTAACATCGCATGTGTATTCATCATTCTAGATATTTTTTTATCAAGAATGTCGAAAATAAATTAAAATCGACAGATAATACCGTATCCGGAAACAACTGTCCAAAAACAATCAATGTAAGTCCTTGCACGTGAAATAAAATATGCATAACGTTTGACTGCCAAAACTGAAAACCAGTAAAAAGTAACCAAGCAACTACGCTATCAATATATAATTTGGTTGACATATTCTATTAAAATATGATATTGCAATGCGTTAATTCGTCAATAGATCATTACAAATCCAAGATGGCGGACATTTAAAACATTTGTAGACTTGTATGGTTTTCTGAAAGTACAGCAAATTGAACAACCTGGGTAGATCCGCATTTTATTTGCACGGTATCAAAAAAAATTGTCATTCAAACTCTCGTCATGTCAACATAATCGGAAGGGTGAGGAAACGCGATACGAAGCTAAATAAACCCTCTAAGGTATGGTTCAAACGATGGATGAAAATAATATTTTTGAGCATTTTTAATTTCAAAAGTTCGAAAAATCAATAGCCCAATCGGGCTAGTACCCATTGAAATTCAGTAGCCCGAAACAAGATCAACTAGCTCCGGGCTAGTGCGAATTTCGAACATTGTAGAGTTATCAATAATATGCATATTCTACATGGAAAAAGTGTCATAATTCTTATAAAATGCAAGTGATACAGTTGTCTGCTCTTGTATTTAGGTTGGGGTCATGTTGGTTAAGAAATATGCAAAATATGGAAGCAATATGTCAAGGGACATAGGAAATATTTGGGGTGGTACGCAAACTATAACATTTGCACGCTAACGCCAATGCCGGGGTGAGTAGGATAGCTCCACTTTATATATTTCATATATAATAGTCGAGCTAAAAAGTAAATATACTATATTATTAACAACAAGCTTACCTCAATCACAACTTTAATGCAATGCTTATAACAATAAAGTTACAATGATATTTCATTGATTAAAACTAACTTATTACTATTGGTTGCCTGCACTGGCAACCATCTTTAGTATTTTGGTTGCCCAGATAAAGAATAACGAGCCCAGAAATATGTACATGTGTATATTATACTTTCTTTTAATAAAATAATAGATAATTAAATAAATTTGCTGACATTGCACTACTCAATGTTTGATGTTTTATTATGAGCCTGAATTTAATTATTTCCTATTCCTAAATAATGAATGTTATTTAACTAGTATTGATCCATGGTGGTCAATTGTTATTCAATTTTTATTGCACTGAATTGTTTTAAGCTTTAAAAAAAAAACAAGTTGCCCGGCCGGACTATCAACTTTGGAAATTGAGTTGCCCAGGCCAAAACTACTTGTCCTGGGCTCACGGGAAACCACTAATTTTCATCCCTGTATACCCTTTCATTTTCTGTTCTTCCATCCTATTCTCAAAATGAATTTTAAACCACAATACTTTATAATAACATTTGTATTGAATGCTAACCATATTATGACCCAAAAAACAATTTTACAAACCCGTAATCCAGTCGCAGCGAGTTTTTTTTATTTAGTTTACCATTATCAGTGTTCTCTGTAAGACCGGCAGCGGGCCATTTCGCCGGTTACATTTACTCTAGACGCCAACTACTTTCCCCAAGTATATCAAGTAAAATGTCACAAATGCTTTAGTTTTACTGCATTGTTGCTGGCCATATAACTGGCTACTCAATTTTTTTTGGAAAACACTGAATTATGCATGACAAACACACAAAACTTAAAATCTTAGATTTGTTTTTAAAATAAATTGACACTTACAGCTTGTCGCCATTAAAATCCCAAGATTCAAATAATGTTCCACGAGATACGTCAACAATTGCTTAATCAAATGAATGAAAAATAAAAGTAAAGAAAGCCGGATTTTACATAAATTCCAGGTTGATAAACGCAACAAGGTAAAGGTACCTTGTAGTCGGTGAGATATAATAATAATACAGTTAGTAAGGCTCGTACCCTGGGTACGGTAAATATACTAAAATGTACCCGGGAATTTTAACACTTAATCGGTTGTTGTCGGCTATTTTGTACAAATATTAATATATGGTCACATTTATGTCAATTTTCTGTTCAATGGCATTTATATTATCAAAACTCATTGTTAAATCATTAATGTGATTTAATTTTAAATCTTAAATTGTTAAGTCGCATCATTGTATGACGTCGTCAAGTATAATATTTTTCCGCGACGTTGCACATTAACTTTTTACCGCCATAGATTTTTTTAAAGAAACATTATTTGGTTTGCGAGGTCAGGGGTCAGATCAAAATTCCAAATAGTGCAGGGTCGCACATAATGCTCATAGCTACCATGTGTTTAAGTTTCATGGTTCTAGTGCTTATGGTGTAAGAGATAGTGGCTAGGACAGACGGACAGACTGATGGTGGAGATAACAACAATGAACCTGTTAACAGCCAACTAACGCTGCCAACAAAGCACAAGCTTTACGTGTCAGGATGTGGCACTATCTATACAAACTGCATAAGAAATAACAAGACGCTTAGGGTTTGAGGGACACCAAACCTGATTATGAGTCTTCCACACCTTAAGCATCTTAACCCTTTGCATGCTGGGAAATTTGTCGTCTGCTAAAATGTCGTCTGCTGAATTTCTAAAATTAGCATTTTCTTCGATTTTTTATCAAAGAATACTATCAGAATAGCAAACAGTTTGGATCCTGATGAGACGCCACGTTGTGTGGCGTCTCATCTGGATCCAAACTGTTTTCAAAGGCCTTTAAAATTCGGTTACCGCACTGAAAGGGTTAAATATACTTATTTGCTTGTGTACATGTACCTGATAATAAATTATTATTATTACCTGTTTTGGCATCAACAAGCTTTATCAATTGGCCCTTAAATTTTGCACATAAACGCTACACGATCAACCAATATGCCTTTTCATTTCAAGTTGGAAAGCAATTTAGCCCTTATTCGGCCATAATAGGGTGGAGGATCGATTTAAAATACAACTATTCCAGATACAAAAATATTAATTCATTTATTTAATGCACTTATTTTCTTCATTTTTGCTACGAAATGACCAGTCATATTCTGCACTAGCAGATAATATTTTTTTTTTTACATATGAAAGGTAAAAAGAAATTCAAGCAGCATTTTATAATATAAATTTAAAAATGCACTAAATCATGCACTTAAAAACAATATTATTGTGATTCTGTTATTTATAATCATATTAATAATGCCTCATTTTTCTCCATTTTATGGTTTACTATCTATTTTTCCCAATTTTATGGTTTATCTTGCTTATTTTCTGAATTGAAAAGGCACTGGCTTAAAAAAACTGTCTATGCATGTAACTGTATATTGAAATCTCATTATGAGTGATTATAAATGCATGATAAAATTCTAACATGTTATGTTATAGATAAATCTATATTGTTTGTAATTTTTCCTAAACATTATTAGCCACCGTTGTGGTCAAACATATTTTTTTGTTTTATTAATGACGTTGTTTCACAGATTACTGTAACAGAGCTACAAATTAGGTGCGCATTTGTGTAAATACCCAATGTAAAATTGCCGATTACGCATAGAAAAATAAAACCATGCGTTCCGAAACCCAATTGAAATTGTCGATTAGGCATATCATATTTTTCCTTTGCATATTGAGTAAATCTGTCCCGGAAATACCCTGGTCCGAAATACCCGGATTCTTTCCGCTTTGTCCAAGCGCTTTCAGTATACGTGTTATTGTTGTGAAAATGTAGATGTTAATGTTATACTTGTTATGTACAAACTGACTTAAAATAAAATTTGTATTTGTATATTTGTATACCATGTGCTCAAGTGTTTTCAAATTCAGAATGACATTTCCCGGTATTTTAGAATATTCTGGCTTGTGTTGTTAACAAATTGTAGTGTAAATACAAACTCAAAGTAAATATTTAAAACTACCTGATTCACACTGAAATCAGTTTTATAATCCACCAGACGTATGTTGTTAATCACAAATAATAGATTTCAGAAAACAAAGGTAATGTTTACAATATCAGCAAAAGATGTCAAGGATGATCCAACAGTATCCAAATGAAAACTAGTCTTGGACAAAGCGACAATGGCTTCAAAATTGTGAATTTCAGACTGATGAGAGTTATTTTCATCTATTGTTAAATGCATTTGAAACATTTAAACCTTAAAATATTCCTTGATGCAGTAATTTATATTCATTCACCAATATATGTAGAAATGTATCCAAGAAAATGAGTATTCTTTGATTTATAGCGTGACATAAATATGTTACGACTCTGGTTGACTTTCGATACAGAGTTGGCTTCAGAGTACAGGTATGTCAATACCATATAAATTGTACGCTTAAGTTTCTTTAGCTAATATTTTTCTAATGTTGACAGACCATTGACATTGCTGGGGTTTGTTGATTTAAAGACTTATTATCATCACGGGCAGAACAACATTATAGACATTAAACAGCGCGTCATTAAGTAGACAACAGCTGCACAACTGTATGGTAAAAGGTAAATATGTATCTTAATAATTATGTTGACAACTAGCTTACGTAGCAACGTCCGAAAATATGAAATATCCGACATGTATTTCAATATTTAAAATTCAAGATATAATGACGACTGAACTGTTTTACTTTTAGGAAAAAACGGTAAAACTATGTTGAAAATGAAACACAACAAACTAAATACTTATCTGTTACGGCTAAACGACTAATTATCCCAATATAACACTGTCATTGAATCGCACATTTCAATTATAATTATTCCCCTTGAAAGTTAATGCATATTGATATAACGAATTCATCAAACGTTATCAAACATTAGTAATTTGAATTGCATCGGATTCGCACAATATTATGTGGATGTAAATCCGATCCGGTTGTTGTTTATGTGTCAAGCTCATTTTGTCAGTGACTGAGTAAGATATAATAAATTTCTTCCGTAGTAAAATCTACTGTAAAGTACACAATGATACTTACGTAATTCTGTCGTATCCGTCTGAATAAACATCCGCTGCACAAAATATAGACATTTGTATTAATGTCAATAATGATAATTAAACACAATCATATTTTCTGTGTTTATTGAATTAATAACACTGAGTTTCTTTGTCGCGTTACAAGATGGCGGATGTCTAACGCTGTTTGTGAAGTGACGTCACAATGTTTATCTGTGCGCGTGCCCTTTCCCATAAAAGTATTTAAACACAAAATACTCGAAAACTTGATTTTTGCCAGGTATAACGCCTATGCCAACAGGTAGATCGCATTCTTGTCCATATACATGTCAAATTTCAGCAAACGTGTTCGGCCAGTTTTCAAGGCGCTCAAATCGCGGCTATATGCCTCAACTTAACGAAACTTAGCCCCCTTTATCATTCGTTCGAATGAACGTCATCAATGATGACGTCCAATACATCACTCATTCCATACGAAAAAAATGAGCTTGGGATCTTGATCACCAAACTGGGATGTACCAGAGTTGCGACACCTTAAGGGTTTCGCGGGATGGAATGAGTGGGGAGATCAAATAAAATTGAAAACTGATTATTTTGACAAATAAAAATGGGTACGAAAAATATTTGGGTACGAAAAAAATTAATGGGTACAAATACAAAAATTTGGGTACGAAAACATTTGATTACGAAAAAAATTTGGGTACGAAAAAAATGGGAAGGAAATAAAAATTGGGTACGAAACAATTTGGGTACGAAAAAAATTTGGGTAGAACAAAAATGGGTATGAAAAAAATTTGGGTACGAAAAAAAATTGGGTTACGAAAAATTTTGGGTACAAAAAAAAAGTGGGTACGAAAAAGTTTGGGTACGAAAAAAGTTTGGGTACGAAAAAAATGGGTTCGAAAAAAAAATTGGGTACGAAAACATGTGGGTACGAAAAAAGTTTGGGTACGAAAAAAATTGGGGTATGAAAAAAATGGGTACGAACCAAAAAAAATTGGGTACGAAAAAATTTGGGTACGAAAAAAAGGGGTACAAAAAAATTGGGTACGAAAAAAATTTGGTACGAAAAAAACGGGTACAAAAACCATTTGGGTACGAAAAACATTTGGGTACGAAAAATATTTGGGTACGAAAAAAATGGGTACGAAAAAAAATTGTGGGTACAATGGGTTCATGTTAAGGTTTTAGCATGGCGGACGCCGGATGGCGAAAAGACACGACATGACACAATGAGCTGGCTATGACAAAACCTCAGGTTTTGTCCGAAAACAGCCGAGCTCATATGCATAAATCAGTGAGTAATAGTACTTATACTCAATAAAAGCTAGGCACAGCGTATAAAATCAGAACCACTGGGCCGAATCTGCTGAAACTTGGTCGCATTATAGATTATGGTCCAAACAAGCTACAGAATGAGCGCTTCTGGACCTGACAGCTTAAAACATTAACCGATAATGGACAGCACAAAATGGGTCATTTTGTACAAAAAAAGTAAACTTTAAGTGGCTTTTAGACTTTTAGACATCAGAAAGTTGCAAATGTTTAATATTCTGCACACTTCGACTTGTTTGTTTTTTTACAAATTTAGAAGCGTTTATCCTTGGGGTGTATATAAACCCTGTTATTCAATGTCAAAAATAGCTAAGCAGCAATTCCCCTTTAACATTATTCCTTTTATTTAATTGTATTGTTTAAAAAGATAACTGTGTATATTTAATGATAATGGCTCCGTATTTCACACTTGATAGGCCACTGCTGGGGCTTGAACCAAGAACTCATCTCACATTGTAAGATGCGTTTTTCAATTAAACTACAATGACTGTATCGTGTGAAGTGGAGCCAACATACACCCACATAAGTGAAAAAATCATAACGTCGATATATTTGTCCTGGGCGTTTTCCGACATGTCGCATAACTGTTTACAACAAAAGATGTATACATAGATAAATATACATACATGTAAATGGGAAAAAAGAACCGTCTATTTTTAATTTTTGCTTCATATATACTAGGGATGTCAACGAATATCCGAATGTCCGAATATTCGGTCCCGGCCGAATATTCGGATACTGTTTTCCGAATCGAATATTCGGCAGAAAAAATAAAAAACTCGAGTAATTTCAAAGACTTTGTTTTCGTGAAATTTGCTTCAAACATTGTAAAAAAAGTTGTTCCTCGTGTCATAATGTTTATTCCGGTAGGCGCGATAATGCGTCGCTATGGTGATGACAGTATACCGGTCATAAATCCCGCTAATTTCCTAACAAAGACAGACACTTTGTGTCAAAATTATGATAGGTGCAAATCGCGTCGGCAATCAAAACATCGACTTGCACTTGATCCAATTACTCGAATTACATTTAAAATTATCAAAGATTAAATGAGTAAAGGAAAAGCCAACTTGGTGTAAAAAACAAATAAGACCGTATGGAAATTAAAACACCGACCCGTCTTGATCTAATAACTCGAATTACATTTAAAATGATCAAAGATTAAATGAGTAAAGAAAGAGCCGAATTGGTGTGAAAAACAAAAAAGATCGTATGGTTATAATCACGTTATCCAATCAAAAAGCTTTTAGAAAATAATTTACTCAACCTCTAATGAGTATTTGCGTATCGTATGGTCCAAACTTTAATTAATTACTCAATATTCAATCAGGTATTACACTTAAAGAAATGTTTTTTGGTATTTCGCCCTCATTTAATTGAAAATATTATAATTGCTACACGCATAAAGTAAATCTCTGTCCAAGCAAAATGCCACCTACGCCTTCCGCTGCTTGGAAGTATTTCACGACATCATCCGATAAGAAGTCGCCGATCCAAGTGACTTTTAAACGTGGCAACTTTAAAAGACTGTCTTTTCAGTCTGTTAAACAGGTTCAAAGTGTGTTGTGGCTATGTACATAATTCGTTTAAGTTCAGCTTTAATTATATTTAGATCTAACTGTTTTGTCATGTAATTATTTTGTCGTCATGAAATATTATTGTTCTCGTTCTATTGTTGATGTACGATATTAATAGTTTAAAAACAGTTATTGTCATTCAATTTTAACAATAAAAAGTAATCAACAAAATCAGCTTCGAATTAGCGACGGCAACGCTGTGTCAATATTTAGTCACTTCCGGTGAACTTCCGGTAAAAACGAAAGTAGAATTCATGGAGTAATGGTACGGTAAACAAAGTTGACTTTTCCACGAGATGTTGACCGAATATCCGAATATTCGTTCGGAAGGGTGACCGAATATTCGAATACCGAAATCGGTATTCGTTGCCATCCCTAATATATACACATTTCCTAGCCATGATTTATAATTATATCATGTTGAAATCATTTATAGACAGAATATTACTGAAACTGCAATAAACAATAAGATGGATAGATATAATGTTTAATTCTATCTAGTACAATGAACAAATGTTCTTCCGATGCCATTTTCACTAAGGTATAGGTATTGAATCCTGATATATATACGACTAAAAATAAACATCTAAACAGCAGTATTTTACATGAAGAGTACTCACAAAACCATTACAATAATACTCGATGAATGGGCTGTCCGAAATCCGAAAAATATGAACACTGCAATAACAAGACGTTAATACAAAATATGCATGTTAACATTATTCAAGATATGAAAGCAATATATCAAGGGATATAGGAAATATTTGGGGTGGTACGCACACTTTAACATAGAGTCAGTGTGCGAATTTCACTTTAGAAACCACTAGCCTGTTCGGGCTACCAGATGGAATTTTTCACTAGCCCGAACACAAGTTTACTAGTCCGAACTGTTTATCACAAGTTTATAAAATACGTTTATATTTTTGACGGTTCTGGATAGTTTTTATTGCAGGTAGGGTGTAATTGATAAGGATTGCAACTAACAGTTGATCCCACTTAACTGGAAAGTTTATTATAATATTTCAATGACACAATACGGTTATAATATTTATGTATGGCGATATTCGTCAATCAATACCTTACATGCAGTCAAGATGCAAAGGTTTATATCCAGTCTGTAAATAATTTTGATGCCAATTGTCCCAAATTTGAAATCCGAAACATTATGCCGAAAGTCTGAGGCCGTATGATAAAGCGAATAGAGGGCAGTGTCTCCTCCCCCTAGCTTATTGTTCTTTTTTATAGTCTTTCTAGGTCCAATTCGGGTGAGTACAATGTCAAAAATTATCAACCAGACCATCCGTAAAATTGCATGTGTATTCATCATTCAAGATATTTTTTTTATCAAGAACGTCGAAAATAAATTAAAATCGACAGATAATACCGTATCCGGAAACAACTGTCCAAAAACATATCAATATAAGCCTTTGCACGTGAAATAAAATATGCATATCGTTTGACTGCCAAAACTGAAAACCAGTAAAAAGTAACCAAGCAACTACGCAATCAATATATAATTTGGTTGACACATTCTATTAAAATATGACATTGCAATGCGTTAATTCGTCAATAGATCATTACAAATCCAAGATGGCGGACATTTAAAACATTTGTAGACTTGTATGGTTTTCTGAAAGTACAGCAAATTGAACAACCTGGGTAGATCCGCATTTTATTCGCACAGTATCAAAAAAAAATTGTCATTCAAACTCTCGTCATGTCAACATAATAGGAAGGGTGAGGAAACGCGATACGACGCTAAATAAACGCTAGATATGGTTCAAATGATGGATGAACATAATATTTTTGAGCATTTTTAATTTTCAAAAGTTCGAAAAATCAATAGCCCAATCGGGCTAGTACCCATGGAAGTTCAGTAGCCCGAAACGAGATCAACTAGCTCCGGGCTAGTGCGAATTTCGAACACTGTAGAGTTATCAATAATATGCATATTCTACGTGGAAAAGGGGTCATAATTCTTACAAAATGCAAGTGATACAGTTGTCTGCTCTTGTTTTTGGGTTGGGTCATGTTGGTAAAGAAATATGCAAAATATGGAAGCAATATGTCAAGGGACATAGGAAATATTTGGGGTGGTACGCAAACTATAACATTTGCACGCTAACGCCGATGCCGGGTTGAGTAGGATAGCTCCACTATATATATTTCATATATAATAGTCGAGCTAAAAAGTAAATATACTAATACCTATAAACAACAAGCTTACCTCAAACACAACTTTAATGCAATGCTTATAACAATAAAATATACAACGATATTTCATTGATTAAAACTAACTTATTACTATTGGTTGCCCGCACTGGCAACCATCTTTAGTATTTTGGTTGCCCAGATAAAGAATAACGAGCCCAGAAATATGAACATGTGAATATTATACATTCTTTTAATAAAATAATAGATAATTAAATACATTTGCTGACAACACATGTTCAATGCATGATGTTTTATTATGAGCCTGAATTGAATCATGTCCTATTCCTAAATAATGAATGTTATTTAACTAGTATTGATCCATGGTGATCAATTGTTTTTCAATTTTTATTGCAGTGAATTGTTTTAAGCTTTAGAAAAAAGAAGTTTACCAACTTTTGAAATTGAGTTGCCCAGGCCAAAATCTACTTGCCCCGGGTTCACGGTAAACCACTTATTTCCATCCCTGTATGCTCTTCATTTTCTGTTCTTCCATCCCATTCTCAAAATTAAATTTAAAGCCGATATTTTTTAATAACATTAGTGTGAATTACTAACCATTATCACCCAAAAAACAATTTTACAAAGCTGTAATCCCGTCGTAGGGTTTTAGTTTACTATTATCAGTGTTCTCTTTAAATACCGGCTGCTAGCGATCTTGCCGGTTACATTAACTCTTGATGCCGGCTACTTTTCCCAAATATATCAAGTAAATGTCACAAATGTTTTGGTTTTACTGCATAGTTGCCGGCCATATAACTGGCTACTCAAATATTTCTGGAAAACACTGAACTATGCATGACAAACACACAAAAATTAAATACATCTTAGATTCATTGTAAAAAATAAATTGACACTTCCAGCTTGTCGTCACTAAAATCCAAAGATTCAAATAATTTTCCACGAGATACGTCAACAATTGCGTAATCAAATGAATGAAAAATAAAAGTAAAGAAAGCCGGATTTTACATAAATTTCAGGTTGAAACACAACAAGGTAAAGGTAGTCGGTGAGATATAATAATAATACAGTTAGTAAGGCTCGTACCCTGGGTACGGTAAATATACTAAAACGTACCCGGGAATTTTAACACTAAATCGGTTGTTGTCGGCTATTTTGTAAAAATTAATTATGTTTACATTTATGTCAATTTTCTGTTAAATGGCATTTATACAATATATTATCAAAACTCATTTTTAAAATCATTTATGCGATTTAATTTAAAATCTTAAATTGTTTAAAGTCGCGTCATTGTATGACGTTGTCAAGTATATTTTCCGCGACGTCGCACGTTCACTTTTTACCGTCATATATTTTTTTAAAGAAACATTTTTTGGTTTGCGAGGTCCGTTAAATGGGGAACACCATATTTGGTATTTATATTATGTTTTAACAATTAATTCATGCTGTGTAATAAATATTGTATAAGATATTTCGATATTTATTGAAAATGTTTCAAATTGTTATTTATGAAACCTTTTATTCTAATGAGTGTATGCTATTATATTATACTTCGAATAGCAGATCTGTTGTACTATAATCTTATTATTCATTTTTTATTGTTAATTTCATTTATTGTAGAGAATCGTCAATGTTACATCTAGTCGCCAATGCTTGTCGTCAGTGTTAGTTGTCAATGCTTGTAATCATTGTCGTCAATGTTAGTCATCAATCCTTATCGTCATTATACATGAAGGAAATAAAAGCAGAAACAGAGACGTATTCTTGATTACTTGATTATTTCTACGGCGTCCTCTCAACACTCATACTAAAAAGCATATTGATGCAGATATTTTAAAAGAGAAGTTTGTTTAAGGTAAACAATATTGTTTTACGTTAATCGGTAGCATGTTTTACGATATCGGGTTTTGGGCGGATATACAACTCGGATACAATCTAACATTTGCAGGTATGTTTAAGTTTATTTACCGTACCCGGGGTACATATAAGTAAAGTTAAGAGTACCCGGGTACATGTACCGGTAAGTAGTACCCGAGCCGAGAATGACAAATCGAACCTTAGTAAGTGAGTGATGGTGTATGGGATAACGTGCACTAAGGGTGTATACACCATCAGTTTCTAAAAGTGTAAGTTATAATTAAAAAAACTCATCGTTTATATAAAAATACTAGTTAGTCATTAGCATCAGAATAAATGTGGTCTAAATACTTATAGCCGTCAATGTACCATAACAAACAATAAATTAGCAGTATAAGAACTTCAATGAAATTTAATATAAACAATCAACAATAAAACATATTTTTTATACCAGTAATTAAAGTTATCAGAGGTGTGAGAGTGCTACATGTAGTGTGTTTTATTTTTCATGAACAAGTCAATTGAAGGTGTTAGAGATGCATTGATCCATAAGATTAAAAAGGGTAATTAACCACGGGCTTATTAAAATTAAAACGATGACATTACATTGTACCAGCTGTTTATTGTTGTATACTGTAAGCTTGCAATATTTTAAACAATGTAAACAACTTACCTTTTATTAAGTTGGCACATTGTTGTCAGGTGTAGAAACTTTTTATACTTATTTCTGTTTAGTTGCACCAGAGACGTAGATAACAGAGACTGGAGACTCACCCATTTTATATAATAAAGCGTGCCGAGTTCTCACCCGTTACGGGATTTCGCGAGACTTGAAGAAAAATATAGACGACGCCATTTTGTTTGCGAAGCGGGTAAAAGCTACAAACTAAAGAGCGAATTTAGAGCGAGTTCTTTGTTGACATTGACTGAATATGTTATTTTTAAATTGCTGGATAATGTTTTCACCAGACCAGTTCAGTAAACAAGGGACATCATTGGAGGTTACGGTAAGAATCGTTACGAACATTACTGCATTTTTACGCTATTCTCGGTAAACACACGTTTTGCTCCAATTGCAGTAAACTTGTGACACATTTATCTAAGAAAATATGACCTAAATATTATTAAATTTGATTTTTGTATTAAAGTACTGATTGGGTTTAATGAAATCACACCTTTTTATAGTGATATTCTGTTAGATAATAAAATTACACCAGATTTTATTTACCCCATTTTGCCGATGCATTTGATTTTCTATTTAAACTCCTCATAGTTTTAGCGAATAAAACTTCGAATATAAACTACGGATCACATCATATATGGTTTCTTTTTAAAGTGCTGATTGGGTTTTATGTTTGCCCATATTTTCAGTGTGATATTCCATTAAATAATGAAGTTGTGCAAGTTTTAATTTTACCCTATTTTTCACATACTTGCTTTCAGCCATTTTGGTTTTCCATAAAAACATGCATATTTCCAGTGACCAAAGCTAAAAAAGGGTGCATTGCATCATATCCTAACAAATTTTTTTCAAAGTGCTAATTGTAATTTATTAAGTCACATATTTTCATTGTGATATGCCTTTGAATAAGAAATTGACACCAAATTAAATTTTCCCCATTTGTTGGTGCATGCGATAAGCCAAAAATTATTTTTATCCAAACTCTTCATAGTTTTAACGACTAAAACTGACAACGTGTTCTATGGATCATATCATAAATGGTATCATTTTAAAGTGCAGACTGAGTTATAAGGCTGCCCTTATTTTCATCTTGATATTCCTTTCAATAATGAAATTATCCAAGTTTTAATTTGTCCTGTTTTTCAGGTATTTGCATTCAGTCGTTTTGATTTTCCGCAAAAAACCTTGCATATTTTGCGTGACCAAAGCTAAAAAAGGGTGCATTGCATCATATCATTACTTATATTTTTTAAAGTGTTAATTTTAATTTATTAAGTCACATATTTTCATTGTTATATGCCTTTGAATAAGAAATTGACACCAAATTAAATTTTCCCCATTTTGTTGGTGCATGCGATAAGCCAAACATTATTTTAATCCAAACTCTTCATAGTTTTAACGACTAAAACTGACAACGTGTTCTATGGATCATATCATAAATGGTATCATTTTAAAGTGCAAACTGAGTTTTTAGGCTGCCCTTATTTTCATTTTGATATTCCTTTCAATAATGAAATTATCCAAGTTTTAATTTGTCCTGTTTTTCAGGTATTTGCATTCAGTCGTTTTGATTTTCCGCAAAAAACCTTGCATATTTTGCGTGACCAAAGCTAAAAAAGGGTGCATTGCATCATATCATTACTTATATTTTTTAAAGTGTTAATTGTAATTTATTAAGTCACATATTTTCATTGTTATATGCCTTTGAATAAGAAATTGACACCAAATTAAATTTTCCCCATTTTGTCGGTGCATGCTATAGCCAAAAATTGTTTTAATCCAAACTCTTCATAGTTTTAACGACTAAAACTGACAACATGTTCTATGGATCATATCATCAATGGTATCATTTTAAAGTGCAAACTGAGTTTTAAGGCTGCCCTTATTTTCATTTTGATATTCCTTTTAATAATGAAATTATCCAAGTTTTAATTTGTCCTGTTTTTCAGGTATTTGCATTCAGTCGTTTTGATTTTCCACAAAAACCTTGCATATTTTGAGTGACCAAAGCTAAAAAAGGGTCCATTACAATATATCATAACTTATATTTTTAAAGAGTGCTAATTGTAAATTATATAGTCCCACATTTTCAGTGTGATATTCTTTTGCATAAGAAAATTACAACATATTTTATTTACCCCACTTTGCAGGTGACTTCTTTAAGCCAAAAATTGTTTCAATCCAAACATTTCATAGTTGCAGCGACTAAAACGTCAAATATAAACTATGGGTCGCATCAAATATGGTATCTTTTTTTGGCATGCCAATTGAGTTTTATGTCTGCCCGAATTTTCATTTTGACATTCCGTTAAATAATGAAATTCTGCAAGTGGTAATTTTTCCTGTTTTTCAGGTATTTGCATTCAGCCGTTTCGATTTTCCGCAAAAAAACTTTATATTTTGAGTGACCAAAGCTAAAAAGGGGTGCATTGCTTCATATAATAACTGATATTTTTCTACAGTGCTGATTGAACTTTATTTAGCTCCTCAGTTTCATAGTGATATTTCTTTGCTTAAGAAAGTTACACCATATTTTATACACCCCATTTTGCAGGTGAATGTTTTAATCCATAAAAAGTTTCCATTCAACTCCTTCATAGTTGTAATCACAAAAACTAAAAACATATACTATGGCCTGTAACATAAACTTAATTATTTTACAGTGCAGATTTAGTTTTATGGCTGCCCATATTTTCATTGTGATATTCCTTTAAATAATGGAATTGTGCAATTTTTATTGACCCAGTTTTTCAGACATTTTCATTCAGCCTTTTTGATTTTCTGCAACAAAGCTTAAAGACTGTGTTAAAATTGCTTTTTATTTTAAAATAATTATATCCCAATATGATTGAAATTATACAAAATGAATAAAAAATAAATTTGTTACAAAGAAATGGACTCATGCTGGCAATTCCAGGAGAATGATTATGGGAAAATTTTGAATTCAAGCATTTTGATGACACTTTACAAAGTTTATGGCTAGTATTGAATAGAATTTATGCTCAATTTCAACCTGTGGATGTTAATTACAATAAAGTAATTTAAGTATAATATGAATATGGTTAAATACCTCATTATTATTGATTTCAAAAACAATAAAACTTAGCATATCTCTGTAATTAAAATTATCTGGATTAAATTTAAGTGCACACAATTAGGGATTCCTTTTTCCTTTCTTAACTCTCCCTAATATCTATAAAAACCTCCCAGGCAGATGTCAAATTGACCCCAGTTACTAATGTTGTGTATTATTCCCTACATAACTGCCAATTTATGTCACCTAGTTTATGGCTTTATGGGTGTTGAAATGACTATTATCAGGGGATATATCACAAGTTGAGTAGGTACCAGCTCAATATGGTTTCATATTAACCCTCCCCAATTAAATCTCACTTTGTATTATAAATATAATTTGTTATTCCGCTTTATTTTCATTCGCAATCATACTTTGTGTAAAGCAGAGTAAATTGTTGAAAGAAAATTATTAAAAAGAATTGTTGGGTTATTCTTTGGAGTTAAAATCGTTGAAGAAAGTGCTTTATTAGAAAAAAGTGCTTCAGTGCTATAAGTTAAGGAAGGATTAAATTCATTGATCATTTGATATAGAGTTTAATTTATAAGGAAGGATTTAATTAATCAGAGACGTAGATAACTACCTACGTCTCTGAATTAATTGATCTATTAATATATAGTTTAATTAATAAATATAGTTATAATACAATCATTTAATACTTAATATAAGAGCTAGATTATTTAATTTGAAAAAAGGTGATCAGTGAATATTATATCCAATATATAAACCGGTGCTTGTTCATTAATATATATCTGCGGAAGGAAATGTAATGTGTTTAAGCTCATTTACTATTAAAATTGTGTCTATTACCAGGTATTTTGTGGTGTAATTGTGTGGGTTCAGAGTCTGACTGGATATCTACACCTCTGGTGGATTATAAAAAAGAAGGGTTTGTCCACAGAAAAGGAGTAAGTTCATACTTAGTTTAGAAGCTTTTAACAATATATGCTGCCATATACCCTATACAGAGTTTCTTGACAAGATTAATGGGATAATCTGCCATCAGAGCAAATGAGTTGACATTATTGATATGCTGAGCAAAAGGATTTCCGGTCATTTCTCCCCCTGGACGTTTCTCCCCTGGTCTTTTCTCCTCCCAAACCCTAGTCTTTTGTCCTCCCAACATTTTTTTTTATTATCTGTATATTTAGGTAGGAGAAAATGAAGTATGTGATTGAAGAATGGTTAATGAAGGAGCATTTTAGTATATATATATTATATATATATATATATATATATATATATTAATCAGTGAGTAGTGTTATTTTTAATTAAATTTTGTTGTAAGTCTATAAGAATATGAAAGAAATAGTAATATAGCGACATATTATTTTAAGTTGATTTAAACTAATTAAATAAAAATTAATTGTTAATTATTCTTGAATATTTATGAAATTATCAAAAGATGTTGTTTTTCACACCTCCTTAATATGTTTATATGTACTTCAGACTGATTGAACTGTTTGATGTCTAGTTATTAAAGACACAATTTAATTTAATTATCACATGTATGATTGATCTGGAACGTTGTTGGTTGATAATTAAATAATATAAAAAGGGTACAAATATTTAAAATTTTATTAACTGTTTCACAAAACTAAAAATTGTTTTTGAGGTATACCATAATATTATGAGTAAAAATTTATGATTTGAAATAAAATAAAATAATTAGTAATTGTGTTGTGTTTCTGTTTATGTTTAAAATATATTTAAACTTTCATTAAATGTTTTTCAAAACTAAACATTGTTTTTGCTGTATACCATATTATGAATAAAAATTGATGATTTGAAATAAAATAAAATAAATTAATTTGTAATTCTGTTGTGTTTCTGTTTAATGATCAGTTAAAATGAGCTAAGATGTTGATTGGCACATTCTTTCAAATAAACAAGGATGATACATTCCAAAGGATGACACATTCCACCCATGTAATTCAGCAAGAATTTTTCACAAGAATGTCTTAGGGATTCACACCTGACCATTCCACATCCTGTCCATATCCTACCCAGTCCAAATGTTATGAAAAAGTTAGTTTTGATTTGACTTTCATTGCTTCATGATCATTTTTAAATTTATATTTAACAGTTTGGAAATATTTTTATTTAATTCAAAATTAATAATCAATATTAAAAATTTGGGTTGTTACACATTTAAATCACACACTTATTTTAGCAATTAATTTCAATTTCTATAATTTATTGTGTGATCTAAATCTTTAGCCGTTTAACTTAATAAAAATTATTCACTTGAATAATCTAGTAACTTTTTTCATTTTGTACATAAATTCTTTGGCATAATAAAAAGTAGCTTAGAATATGTTTAACATAAATGTACATACTTAATTCAAATTAATGTATTGATTTATTTTGAAATATAATTCTTAGTTACTTTATTGTTAATTGTTTTTTAAGTATTGGCTAACAAGTCTATTAAAATGTTAAAAAAAGATACAACATAATAAAACTAAATTTCAAATAAAGACTGTTTAAATAAATTTAACATTATAATGTTGAAATGACATAAACACACTCAATCTATTTCATTGTCAAATAATGAAAATGAAGCAATGATAAACTTCCTTTCTCTGATGAGCTTGATTGATCACTGATTGAAATAACATTGATAATTCAATCAGTGACTAATCAAGTATATCAATCGAGGTGTTAAAAGTAGCAGATCAATCCCCCAGTATGAAATATGCTGGGCTGAGAAAAGACTAGGGTATTAGGAGGTGAAAAGACTAGGGGGAGAAATGTCCAAGGGGGAGAAAAGACCAGGGGGAGAAAAGACCGTACACCAGCAAAAGCGAATCGATACATGTTCGGTTGCGGGTTTAACGCATTTATGCCTAGTGGACTCTCCCAGCCCTCTAAATTGGATCAATTTATTTCCAAACTTAGGGATGTCTAGTATATTTAGTTCTATATTTTTCTAGACGCTAGGAATAAATGGGTTAACTACTTGGTTACAAAAATTTGACCTTGTAAATATTAGGTAGACTTAGTACTCTTACCAAACCAATAAAAGAGTCTGCAAAAAAGGTTATTAAAGTATCTCATTGGGTGTTTACTAAGAAATAAAAAAACATGATTTAATGGAGGAACTTTTCAATTACGAACGTTCACCTATTTTGCCTAACAAACATAACTAGCCAATTAACCCTTTCCCACTCAGAAGCATAGTGAAAATGGCTATGTACAAACAGCATATAACCAGAACAGCCTGCGAGTAACTCGCAGTCTGTTCAGGTTTTATGCTGTTTGCTTTGCACCAGTATCTTAGGGTTATTAATGTAGCCTTTCGAACTTGATTATATTAAAGATAGATAGTTATATTCATGGTTTTTACTTATTATTTCAATATTAAAACAATATTTAGTTGAACAAATGTTTTCATGCACATTGTTTTTCGTTTGTATTTCAATATTATATCTTTACAAAAGGTACACAATGGCAGAAGTCATACATCTATGTATTTTGAATTTATTTATTTATTTTTCTCATTTTTATTTCTAACACATAATATACAACAACAGATTATGTAATCGTTTCGCGTTGCAACGCTTTATAATTTTCAGGTTTTTAAACCTTCAAAATATGCATATAATGGATATTTTAGAGCGTGGTAAATGTTCAGTTATAATGTTTCTTCACAAATATCATAACTACAATGACAATTTGCGTTTCCAAAACAATATCAAGTTGACTTCAAATAGTGCAAGTCGACCAAAAACATGCCAGTTGACTAACGTGTGAGTTGACCGGCATCCTTTTTAAGTCATTTTATTGCATTCGCACACTTTTCCTTAAGTGCTGCACGAAAACTGTTGCCTGATTTTTCACTTTGATAAAGTTTATTTCTTTGAAGTTTTGCCATAGCAAACCCCCTCACAGTCATAAATAATTGAAAAATATCCTCAAGTAGGCCACTCAATAAATAATCATCTTCATATATGGTTTCATTTGCCTTACAAAGTTCCTCGATGTAATGTTTTACCATAAAGTCTTCCATTAATGTTTCCAATAATTTCATTTTGTTGATCGATTTCTGGCTGAGACTGTTGGGGTCAACATGTTTATTTACCAAGCGTTCCATGGACCTAATCAACAAAAGGCCTTCTTTTGGTAGTTTCAGCCCACCCCTGTCCTTATTTTGAATCATTGTGGCATACTTTCGTGTTACCGTACTAGTTTTTTCTGTCACAAATTCTTACAACAGGTCCAGCTTCTGTTTGTTTAGTGTTCCCGACTTTGAATACCTTTTATTTAATGCGATGATAATATATCCAGAAATGTAAAATAGAACTTTTTGTTCATTCTCACTTATGTTTGTGCAATCTCTTTTGCATTCTGTTTTTAAGACTTTGGGCATATTTTCTAGAAGGCATTGTATCATACACATCAGAAACACTTGCACGAAGTTATTAATTTCATCTGGATGAGGAGTCTCCTTTTTCTTCATTTCTTCAACTAAATTATCAATTTGTTCGCTCAGCCTCAAAATATGAATTTTGTAAAAAGCATTTCTCTATCATCAGACAGAAAAATGTTACACGGAAAATCAGTCAGGTCACTAAATACTAATCTTACACGTTCTTTAAAGAACTCGTCACTTTCACAATATTCAGCTATTACACTAATAGGTGACTTTCCAAAAATGTTATGGATTGGATTCTTAAAAATTTCATGAAGGGCATTTTGAAATGTGTCGCCAAATATTTGCTCATAAGTTTCCTTCTTCATCCAGGGTTGTGGAGGCTCTTTGGAGGTTCTCTTTGTTTTTTTTCCGTTTCTTGTGCTTGGCTGTTTATTGTCTTTTTGTGTTCATTTGCTGAAATATGACAATAAATTAATCAAAATGAAGTTCATCCATTTACAAGAAAAATAATTCTTTACTATGGAAGTGTTTTTTAGTAACAATGTAACTTTCATGTAACGCAATTAAATCCTATTTTATAGTAATCTGGATTTTTGAGACGTCAAATGCAGTAGTCTATTATATCTTATATAGAAATCGCCATTATTACAATATGCAGTTAAAAGGAATGTTATTGGTGCGAAATGCTGAATGACAGGAAATTCATTCACCTATGAAATATTATCAAATGCACGTTAACATTTATGGTCACTTATAAGCCTTCTTTATAAATTCCATGCGGCTTTAATAATATTTTTATGCCGAAGGAGGGCATAAAGTGACATAGTAATATATAGTTACTGTCTTCGTCTGTCTGTCTGTCCGTCACACTTTTGCGTTAAGATTTCGAGAAATGCTCATAACTTCTATGTTGCTTCAAATGTGGTATGGATGTGTATATGGACAAGGCATATTCATATGCACATAAATTTTGACCCCTTTGACCTTAAACTTGAACTTAGGGTCCGCGTTTAGGTATCAAAATCTGGGTTTAGGTTTCAAAAAAGCGTTTTTCTTTGGCATATGCCTTCCGATGGAGACAGCCCTTTTACTTAATTTAAAATATCATATCACACATTAAGTGTTTATCTAACATGCTGATCTGTGTTCGCAGTTTGGCCATGCCTAGAAGGAAGCGACCTAGTTACGGGGTGCAGAAGAAGCACAAGCGATCCCGACTTGTACTTGATGAATCATCCCCAACTTCACTTGACGATGGTTTCCTGCTCGATGAGGATGCCTCCATGACTGAGAACTGTGAGGCTGATACTTCTCTCAACACAGCATTCTATGAAGATAAAGCAAGTCAGTGTGGTTCGCCATCGTCAATTACAGCACCAGACTCAGCTGAAGTTGGAGACCTTGTTGAGATCACTGTGCCTACCAGGGTTGAGAGTTTGTGTAGTGATCTTAGTGACATTCCAAAGCCATTTATTATAAATACGCACGCCAACGACCTGGAACTTGTCAGTTTACATTCAGATCAAGGAAATGGGAAAACATATATAAGCTAACTAAATAAACATAAACTACTGTGTATGTGCATGGAAAAGAAGTTGCCAAGGACCATTTTTTGTGGGAACGTGTTCCAAAACTGATAACATCAAGGACAGACATAGTGTGCCTTCTAGAGGTTTTATTGGGTCAGTCTGTTTGCCCTGGAAACAATGATGAACAATTTGTTTCTCTTATTCCTGTCGGCAGCGCCATTTCCCATCCAGATTATGGAATGATTGCATATCATGAAGGATACTTTAATGCAGAGTATAATTCAACAATTAGAAGCGTTTCTTGTGCTCTGCTTATTGAAGGCAACAAAAATAAACTAATGTGTAAAAAGTGTGTTAAATATCGAAGGTGCCTGAGGGAAAAACGCAGTCGTCATGATAAAATGTTAACTAAGGATATTGACTTTACGAAATCAACATACAAACATGCTGACATGCCTAGTGAACTTCTCCTGAAAAATCTACAGCAGCAAAATTAGGTCCTTGCAAAGTGACGTAGACAGACTAGAACGGCAAATCAAAAAAATCATTAGCAGTGAAGGTGTTTCAATGGATATGACATATCCATATCCTTGTTGGGCCTATTGCAAACCAGTTTTCGTTTGTTTCAAATAATAATATATATTATAGATTTTTCATATTTCTTTTCATGACAACAAGCACATGTAACATATCATAATATACATCACATCACAATTTTCATAGTAATAGAGATATTTTCCTACAGCACATTTTTAATAACATGATGAATGGCATGTAAGATACAAGCATACATTTCATTAACAAAATACATTGCAAACAAATCCTGCTATATACAGAGAACAAAGTCATGACATAATTATTATCAACTTTCCATGACTCTTGGAATGCTCTAGTTTTTTGTGTTTTAATTTTTTTGTCTGTTTGTTCAGACTTATTTTCGGTCAAAGGACGCTTTAAGGTTAAAGAAGTTATGTTAGCGACTTAACGGACAGAGTGGTTACTTCCATTTATATAGTAGACGACATGAATTAGTCTTTCTATGCGTTACAAATTCGTAACTTTAATTAAACTTAAATTGCAATTAAACCGCGCGTGTTTTTCACGTTTTCCTTTTATTAAAATACGCCGCTGTTAGTTAGCATAGTGTGTGAGTAAAACGATCAAATTAATTAATTATCACCTTTTCATTTCAATCGAAAATCGGCAGAAAGTTGTAACATCAACGACATAGAACTAATTATTTAATTATCACGCTTTAATTTAGATCGATAATCAGCTTGGAAATAATTAATTTATTGTCACGCTTATTTTTATTTTTAATCTTATAATACGACATTTGCGACCGGCCGCTATTTTGTTTGCAGACGACAATATTAACTGTGTATTCAAAGCTCCACCCATTTTTACGTTTCAATCAACAACGTCATTTCATGTGTAAGCGAGCTCAGTTTTGATTGGCCAGCTACCATATGCACTTCCATAACAATAAGGTCAAGCGATGTCTCGATACAGGTGCAGACCGGTTTTCGTTCACTGTTCAAATTGCGAATACTTTCATTGAAACAAAAGAAAAATATAGAAAACCAGTTTCGGGTTAAAATGGCGGCTGTTTTCAATGAAATTTTACGAGATTTTAGCATTTTCGCAAATCGGATTTTTCTTGAGCCAAATTCTCAATATTTTCGCAAATTGCTCAAGTGGCGAACGACATTGTTACATTCAGCAGAAATGAAGGACCTTATGCAGTTGTGTGAAAAGGATGTTGTACAGTCATATCCAGACTCTAATTCATTTCAACGCCTGTTCTGGGCCCAACAGTTGAAGGCAGTCTGTACTGACAAATTTGGAATGCGATGGCATCCTATGATTATCAGGTGGTGCTTAGCTATTCGCCACAAGTCGCAGGCTGCCTATGACACTTTGCGTGACTCAGGATTTATAAAGCTTCCTAGCAATAGAACACTGTTTGATTATTCTCACTACATCCAAAGTGAATTAGGCTTTAACAAAGATGTTCTCGACATGCTAAAGACAGAGGCAGAAAAGTGTAACTCATACAAGAAAGACTGGCTAAGTTACTGTGGAATATTGTTTGATGAAGTGAAGGTTAAAGAAGACTTGGTGTACAACAAATATTCTGGTGAGCTGATAGGATACTGCAATTTGGACAATATTGGCAATGCTGTTATGGACTTGGAAGAGATCATTTTATCTCGTGAAAGTGTGACTGCAAAATTTGTGCTTGTTTTAATGGTAAGGGGAATTGCCACCACACTCAAGTTTCCTCTAGCAGCATTTGCCACTCAGAACATCAGTTCAGACTTGCTTTTTCCAATATTGTGGTCTGCTATTTTTTTATTAGAAATTCATCTAAAATTCTTTTCCTCACATGTGATGGTGCCAGTGCCAATCGGAAGTGTTTTAAAATGCATACATTTCCAGGACATGAAACAGTTAATTTTTCTTTACATCCAGTAGATAAGTCAAGGAAAGTTTACTTCATTTCAGACGTACCACACCTGCTAAAAACTCCGAGAAATTGTTTCAGTAATTCTTTTTCTCATAAGAACACTAGGCGTTTGTGATGAAAAATGGAAAGGACATCTCTTGGATGCATTGTTAGGCTTTTTGAAGAGCACTGTGAATTTAACATGTATACACCTGTACCAAAGCTCACAAGAAAACATGTTGACTTGAATGCATTTTCGTATATGAAAGTTAGTTTAGCAGCACACATCTTCAGTGACAGTGTAGCCTTCGCATTGGAGGATTTATATGGTGATGAAGTGGAAGAAACTGTCATTTTTATTAAAAATATGAACAAGTTCTTTGACATTTTGAATGTGAGATCTATGGTGGAAGGCAGAAATAAGCGTAATAATAATTTGAATCCTTTTTATTCTGCAAGTGATGAAAGGTTCAGTTGGCTAATGGTAGACTTTTTGAATTATTTTCGTGAATGGGAGGAGGGTATTTCAAAGCGCGTAGGGAACTTTACTAAGAATGAAAGGGCCAGCATGTGTCTAAGCCATCAGCCAATAACTGGGATAAAGATCAGTGTGACATCTATTTGTGAATGCACAAAATTTATGTTAAACAAGGGAGCAAGGGAGCAAAATTCATTCTTACTTCTGTGTTCAATGAAGATCCTCTTGAACAACACTTTGGCCATTACAGACATAAAGGTGGACACAATAGAAATCCAACAGTCAATGAAGTTAGACACACGCTAACCACTATTAGAACTGTCGGAGCTCAGGCCCTTGCACCTAGACATGGCAACACGAATGCTGAGCCAAGGAACTACGTAATTGATGAAACAAAGCTGCCAAAAGGCGTTAGTGAATGATGATTATTGTAAAATTGCACTGTTGTTAGCTGTATATGTAAATACTTTTCCAAATATCTGAATGTAATTTTCGTTTTAATAATTTTTGCTCACTTCAGCACAATGTGCTCATTGTGAGCTTATATATATTTATATGTTTATAGTTATATAATTAATATTAAACCATTCTGGCACCTTGTGATGCGATTTTTATTTTTGTTAGTTGAAAATACCTTTCCAAATATTTGAATGTTATTTTCGTGTAAATTTTTTTGCTCACTCGAGCACAATGTGCTCATGGTGAGCTTTTGTGATTGCCTTTGGTCCGTTGTGCGACATTTGCCTTGTTATCACTCTTGTTATTATTACGTTTAAAGCCTTTTTGTAAGTGTTTTCCAAAGCGTTTGTTGTATTTTTGCAATGCTACATATTTTTCACTCATTTCTGTCTATATTTGTTTTTCATCGGAAAGCCTTATATTTTGTTCTGAAATACACAAATCTTATACATATATATATTTTATTATCGCGCTTTTTGATTCTTGATGTTTAGTTTTTTTATTGTTTTGTTAGTTACTGCTATGTTATTCTCAATTTCTTTTAAATAAGACAATGGCCTAACAACCATATTGGATACAGTACTGATTTTAAGGGCCTAAAATTAGTACTTTCCAAATAATAAAGAAAACACTGGATTTACCCTTATATAAAATCACTGAGCGCAGTACAATACTATATAAAACATATTTAATTCATCTTAATTTAATGATATGAAACATTAAATACTAGATATTCCATGCTTAGAAGCAAAAATGTCTAAATTGTACATTGTTTTATTATACAGTATGTCATTTATATTGTGCATATATGCTGTTTTAGACATAATTGCATTCGAATTTTATACTTTTTTAGCATTAATATTAATACTATTGGAAGACATTTCTGTTTGTGCATTTTGCATGAGATCATAAATAGGTAAATACGTGGTTACCTTGGTTTAAATTACATAATACACAAAATGTAGTGTTTTAATATAAGCTAATGTTTTTTTTGTTAGAATTTGGAGTTTTGAACGTAGAACATTTATTATCCACATGTTTAGGGTTTCCTGCCTTTATCTTTACAACAAATTTCTACGTATTTTGTAGTGGTTATATTTTTGCTTGTTTAATTAATCCTTACACATAAATTGTAAAACGTAGGTGTGATTTTCATTTTAACACCAAAAACTACATTATACAAATGACAGTTTTGTTTACATTCTCATATTTTCATATTTCTTACTTTTTTTAGATTAGTTACTATAGTTTGAAAACTGGTTGTGAACAAACATTCGTATGTTATTTAGATATTATTTTTATTAGTAATTAGCCTTCATAACCTGCCACTTCTCTTATGCTTTACATGCATGTGTCCTGCATAACTTCAGAAAGCTAGCTGTTTACTATCAATATTTCATTTGTACTAACAATAAATTGCTTAATAAGTGTCATGTTTGATACATTGGTGTTCTTTTGTTGTGCCAGGTCTTTAAATATTTGTTACTGAATTATTAAGGTTTTGATGAAATACCTATATCCAATAAACAGTAAAACCATGTTCACGTTTGCTTTCATTACACAGAATAACATTGTCACAAAAAGGTTTATTATGCAACCGTGAAACATTAATGGTAGAAGCCTTGTCGCATTTCATATAGTATATGTACATAAGATGACATACCTTTCAAGTTTAGATTATGCTTCTTTACAACATGCCCACGGAATCCAGATATGCTTTTCATTAACTTGTTGCATTCCGGGCACTCATACACAATTGATTGAGTATTGTCCCGCACAGATTCACTATTACAATGTTCATCATAATCGGTATATTCCCCTAGAAGTAAATCCAGATTTAAATCCTCATCATCCCATGACACAAAATCCGTATTAGACATAGTGAAGACACCCAGACACGCGACTAAATAACTACATGGAGATGCTAAATATCACAGAATGGCATAGTGTACGGGTATGTAGATTTATATACATATACTCTATGTGATTATGCTTTAATTGATAAAATTGTGCTTTTAATGTAGCGGTAATTAAAGTGTACAAAGAACACAAACATTCAATTAGAGCAGACCAAGAATAGATTCTCTCCATAATAGGCACATGTTGTTCACAGCTTTGCTCAAATTATACTACAGGTTAAAGGCATTTCGGATTAACAAAATTAAAACACTGCAATTTAAATGAAAAACAAACATCTAATTAAAACCACTCTATTATCAGTTGTTTGTCGTAAGATTCCGATAGCTCCTTTAATTATATACTTTACGTATTTCAAAAGCATCCTTAAATACCGATAATCATTGTTTTAATTGCGAAATAAAACAAATCGGCATGTGATTTATTTTAATTACTATTAAATTGACGCATTACAATTGTGTGATAATGCCGCATACATTCTAATTTAAATAATATTTGTAAAAAAAAAAACAATTAAAAAACTCGAACGCGAAAGCGTGTTTCCGAAATCTTGATAAGCGTGTTAACTACCTGGCAACCGACAAACAGTTGCGCGCTAATCTCGCCGAAACCCGTGACGGGCGAGAGTTTACCGATAGTTTGCGACCTGCTTATCTCTGTTATCTACGTCTCTGGTTGCACTGGCTGAACCAAAAGAATTATGTAGTCGTTTCTAAATAATCACGAAACAACCTACTAATGCATATATGCTTGCCAGTTACTGAGTTTGTGCATTTCCATTCATTATACTATCGGCCTTGGCAAACAGCGTAGACTCAGATGAGACGCCGCATGATGTCTGCTATTTGGTACGCTGAAGATTTCCATATCCACGGGTGTTTTTATGTCAAATGTTATGGTTTTTCAATAGATCGTATACTTATCTACAAAACAGCGAATTAGCGTTCACTTTACATCATTTGTAATTATGTTATTTTGTTAATACTTTCTCGCGTTCTTTTCGAACCTGTATTGGCCGCCATTGGTCGACGCCGTCTGCTATTTCGAACGCTGAAGATTTCCATATCCACTGGCGTCTTTTTATGTCAAATGTTAGTGTTTTCCAATGGATCGTATACTTATCTACAAAACAGATAAGTAGCGTTCACTTTACATCGTTTGTGATGATGTTGTTTTGTAAATACTTTGTTAGCGTTCTTTCTGACGAAGTCGGCCATTTTGACGGGTGTGAAGATATACCGAAATTCCCGTAATTACCAAAATCCCCAGGAATCCCCGAGATCCCACGAAATCCCCATTAATATTGATTATTTATCGAAAAACTGCGTATTTTAATATAGATTGTTGCGAAATACACTGAAATCACTAATGAAATATTGTTTTTATCAAAGTTTGATTTCGGGGATTACGGTAAAGATTTCGGTATATCCACGTACCGCTTTTGTAATTCCGGTTTTGTCAAACTTGCGAAACTTTTTCGTGATTTAATCAAAAACTAGATTTTACCAGGTATAACGCCTACGCCAACAGGTAGATCGCATTCTTGTCCATATACATGTCAAATTTCAGTAAAAGTTACCAACCAGTTTTCAAGGCGCCCAAATCGCAGTGATTCTCGCCAGCTAAACGAAACTTAGCCCCCTTTATCATTCGTTCGATTGAACGTCATCAATGATGACGTCCAATACATCACTCATTCCATATAGAATCAAAAGTGTTCCGTTATCACTAATGGTCTAGGGTTGAAGTATTTCTGTAACAGTTCACATAGTACTTAATAGGTCTTTGTACCTGGTTTGTCTGGGGAAGTCAAATCTCTCAAAATCTGGTAAGTTCTTCCACCGACTAATGACAGAAGAGCTAGCACACGCTTTTCGTTGGCTATCTCATTAGCAGTAAAATATTCCTCCAACCTTTCACTGTAACAGTTCCACGACTCCGTTGTGTCATCGAAAATATCAATTTTTCCAATGAATGTCGCCATTCTGTTCTGTTCTGTGTTCTTCTTGAACCCCCTTTGTAGAGGAACCAAACAATCGTTTGTAGACAGTGAATAATCCTCAATCGAATATAAACACTCTATATTACACGTTCACACTATTCACTCCTTAAATCACACACCTTTCACTAGAATATAAGTCTATCCACTAATCGCGAGTATATGCGACTTAGAACTGTACGCGCGATTTTTCATTAGTTGTTAAAATATTAAATGAGATAAAAATAAAACATAAAGTGAAAGTTCATTTACGGAAGGTCGGAGATTGCTTCTGTACATACATTAGAATTGTATTGCCTTGAATAAAAATACCCAATAAACACTGTTGCCACTTTAATTAAGAATTATGCCCTTCTTTAGTTTTTTTTGTGTTTGGTACGGGGTGGTCGCTGGCTTGCATTGGTCACCAAGAGCAACTGACGTGTCCAGTCCAGACCGTACAACAACCGTCCACAATGCTTCTCAAACTCGTGAAATTCTGTAGACAAATGGGTTTTCAGGAAAGTCTTTAAAGTTGGCCAACTGTTGATGAGTATGTAGAGCTGTTCGTCTACGGGTAAAGTATTAAAGGAAGTCTCTGTTATCGCCTCCCACTGACGTTCTATGTCTACCATAATTGACTGTCTAACACTATGCAGGGCACTACACTTGAGCACAAAATGTTCTGCGGTTTCATTTTCTTCACCACACATCTGACATGTTGGGTTTATATCATACTGGTCAATGTTCTTACGTTTTGTTTGGAGCATGTTAGTCCCTGTGAGTAACCGTACCTTTGTTTTTAACCGTTCTGACTCTCTGGCCGTATATTCCAATGAGAGCAAAGGGAGAATCTTACCAGGCACATACTTATCTTGTCTCAAGAAAAACAATGTGGAATATAAGGGTGTTAAACTGTCTATTTGATCACTCCAGTAGCTATGAACCGCCTTGAGTACACGTATCTTCCATTTCCCTTCGTGGGTGTGTTGTCAGCTAAGTCAGCAACAGTCGTATCGTACTTCCACATTATATGCTGCACTTGTATGAACCAGGTTGAGCTGTCATCTGATTTAAAGCTAATCTGACGTACAAGTAGCGCCCACTCAATACTGTTTTTATCTTGCGAGCATATAGTATGTAAGAAAGTCAGTGCCTGTATGTGAATTTGTGCTTCGATCGGTAAAAGTCCGGATAGAAGATATACTGCCGCATTGGCTGTGTTGTCTGGTAGTCTAAGAATTTCTTTAACAAACTTTCTTTGGAATGCTTCGAGACAGTTTATAATGCGTTCAGTAGGTAATAACAGTTCCAATCCATATAAAACCACGGGAAGAACATAAGATTTGTAAAGATGAATAATTGACAGTACATTTAGTCCCGCTTGCCCTTAGTAACCACTACCGAATATAGTATATGCTTTTCTTCTTGCTTTTTTTGAATTTTCATCCACATTAGCTTTGAGGTTGTTCAGCATAGAGCCAGTTCGTATAATACCGAGCAGTATAGCTCTTGGCACAGATGGGATTTCGTCATTGTTCATGAAGAGGGGAGTAGACACGCCCTTTTTACGTTGGTGACTAACATGGATATGCATGCTCTTGGTAGGTTGTTACAGGTATCGCGTCATATTGGCAAATTCTGCTGAAATGTCTAACAGTTCCTGAGCTTCATTGACCGTCTCGGCACATAAGCATATATCGTCCGCACAAGCACTGGCCGAACATTTGACGTCACCGATAGTGGATCCCACCCTGGCTTCTTGTAGGCGATCAAGCAGCGGGTTAACGTAGACCTTGTAAAGGTCGGTGCTCAGTACTCCTCCCTGTCTAACGCCCTGCTGAACACTGAACTCAGCCGAGACACGCCCCTTCCACTTAACTGCACTAGTGGAATCACTATTGAAGCTATCGATTAGGGACCAATGTTTGTCGGATACTCCAATGTGACCCAGTCGTCGCATAAGGTGTTTGTGGTCTACCACATCAAACGCAGATCTCGCATCCAGAAAGATCAAATGCATTTCGGATCTATTGTCATGACATTCACGATACAGTTCTTCTACTATAAAAGCTGAATTTAGCGGTGAAGAGTTCTTAGTAAAGCCCCGTTGGAATATATTCTGGCTGCTCTTTATGTTTGGTGCTATCCTTTCACGCAGTATTGCTTCAATGACCTTGCCAAACACCGGTAGAATTGTTATGCCCCTATAGTTCCCTGAAACATTGGGTTCACCTTTGTTTTTGAAAATGGGAGTCACCACACCTCTCTTCAAAGCCGCAGGAAACAGTCCACTAGCAAATACATGGGATACAACCTTTAAAAGATACTCAAAGGTGCTGTCTTCACAGTTCAATATATGTTCGACTGACATGTTGTAAACACCAGGCGCTTTACCAGTATTCAGACTTTTAACTGCTTTTTCAAGTTCAATTTTAGTTACAGGTTGGACGTATTGATTGCGGTTCATATTCACAGTCAGTCCGTATTCAATATTAACGATTTCATCATAAACATTGTCGAAGAGGTCATTGGCAGTCTGTTGCCCAAGAGCTTCAAAATGATCATGAAAAGCACATACAATTTTTTTATCTTCTTGGTACCGTTGGTTACCTACGTATAAATCAGTAATAAACCTGCCCTGCTTGTTACGTTGGCTATTCACTAGCTTATGAAATGTTCTAGAGTCATATTTCCTGCTTTCAATTATCTTCTGTTTTAGTTCATAGTCTTTTTTCGCAATTGCCTGCCTAACACAAGATCGTAGTGCCCTCTTAGCCAAGTTCTTTTCAGTTAACAAACTACTCTCTCCACGCGGTCTACCCGCGCGCTATCAAGCTTTGTATGCACTTTTCATGTTCATGACATTGTTTCTAATTTCTGGGTTCCACACCTTTAACTTAGGTTTAGAATTAAACAGTTTCCTTCTACTGGCAAGATTTGACGCAGATTCACTCATAAGCTCACAGAAATCTTTAACAACCTCCTCGACATTATCATCATCAATTTCAGTTTCTAGGGTTGCGAGACCGTCCTAATGGAATATACGTGTTTATCAATAGTTCTCCAGTTCACCCTTGTGCTTATTACACTGTCTTCTGGCTTTATATTTAAAGTAAAATTACACAAAAGTTCAACCTTAATAGGATAGTGATCCGATGTATTTGTCCGCAGGTCATTAAGTACGACCTTTCTTGAAGTGATTAGCACTGATGGCACGTTGTACAGAAAAAAGTCTATCTCGGTGCACTCGTTGCCTCGAGGGGCAAGGTATGTTTCCCCGGATTTCTCAAATTTAAGATCAAAGTCATTTACCAGTTCTTTCAAGTAATTGAGTCTTCTAGATCCATGAGCCCCTCCAAGATTTTCATTAAAGTCGCCGCCCAAAAGGATATAATTGTTAGTGTTATATTTTAAAATGATTTCCCTTAACTGGTAAACACAATCGCAAAACTCAGTCACATTACCGCTCAACCCCCGACAGGGCATGTATACAGACACTATGACTAATCCCTTATTGTCATTGAAGTTAGAAAGTTGCAGGCATTGAATTCTATTTCCTCCGTCGTCAAGCACGGTCACTTTTGGATCAAGTTCTTTCTTCCATAAAACACCTACCCCGCCAAAACCTCGCGGAAGCTGTGTAGGCAATAATGGGTCATTATAATCTGTACCTTTTCCAACAGAGTTTATGTTTTCGTGAGCTTCACTTAAGAGATCAATTTGAGACTGAAATAGCCAATGTTCTTGCACAAGTATAATATCGTTACACTTAAAAATGTCCGCTATGGCGAGTGTACTAGTCACAATTTTCTTACAATTAAAAGAAGCTATCCCTAACGTTTTTGAAGACTCGCTGCAAGGTTCACAACTAACACTCTGTTCCGACCCTTGCGCTATCTGGGAATGTTCCGATGTTTGACGTGGTACAAAAAAGGATGTCGATCAGGAAAGCTCCTTACACTTGTGCCCGCCGGTAGATACATCAACGGTTGACCATGGACATGTCTAGGCACTACTGACACATGTTCGCTATCACGGTCTACACTGTTGCGGTTCGGTACGCTCTCTACTCTGTCGCTGTAGTGCATTGCTGTAGAAACCACACTTGTCGTTGACAGCGTAACAGGGGACAGCTGTTAATGTTCGTAATGACCGGCGCAGCGCAAACACTGGCGGCGGCTGTCGAAACCACCCAAGTCGTTGACCGAGTTACAGGGGGAACGCTGTTAATGTTCGTTAGGTCCGGCATATCACAAACGCTGGCGCCTGTCGAAACCACACTAGTCGTTGACCGAGTTACAGGGGGAACGCTGCTAATGATCATAAGGTCCGGCGTAGCACAAACACTGGCGGCGGCTGTCGAAACCACACCAGTTTTTGACCGAGTTACAGGGGGAACGCTGTTCATGTTCGTTAGGTCCGGCATATCACAAACACTGGCGGCTGTCGAAACCACACTAGTCGTTGACCGAGTTACAGGGGGAACGCTCGCGGCTTCTAGTACACGATTGCTTGAAACAATATGGCGCTTATTGTGCGGAACAGAGATATTCTCGCAATTAGTATCATGCAAAAAATTGTCTTTAAATATAAACTGCTCAAGTTCACTTTCTATTTTGTCAAAAACAAAGTTAGTTAGTCTATCTTGTAATTTAGTCAATCTAGCCTGTATCGTGCTATTACAGCCAGTCTGCACATTTTCTCGCGAAGACTCATTAGGAATTGGACCGGCATCATGCCGCTAATCATTAACACATTCGCCCGCCTCAAGACGTTCAAGTCTCTTAGCAACCGTTTGGAGTGTAATTTGTAATTCTTCATTACGGGCTTCTAAACTTTTACAATAGGATTCTAATTTATTAAGGTCTTTAAGTTTTTCTTGGTTTTTAAGCTGGAGTATCTTAACCTCTTCTTACTTTTTCTTTACTTTCAGTTCACGTTCTCGTATATCACTCAACTTAGTTAAACAAGAACATTCTGCACTACTAATTTCAACACTCTGCACTAGCTTCTGCCTGGAGGTATCGTTGCTACTTTCGCGCGACTCGACACTTGCAGTACAAACAGTAGTGATTATCTCTGACTCTTGTAACTGACCACTGTCCATTTCATCGTGTAAGATATCGAGAGCCACCGTGCTCTCTGTTACCTTGGTTACCTTTGGAATTTGTAAGCGTAAATTAGAGTCTGATTTAGATTTTGACATAAGTTTTGGTTGTTTCTTTTTGTCAATATGTGATGCAACACAGTATGTTTTTAAAGATGTTTGCTCATCAAGGCTATCATCAGTTTGTTCGCATTCATTTAACGTTTTAGACGGTGCACTTGTGTCGGAAGTTTTACAAAATCTACAGCATAACGACTCGTCAGGAGACGAAGCCAATTGTTCAATTTCATCTTTCTTAAGCTTTTGGCAATGATAATGGATCCAATGAGAACCTTTGGTACACAGCACACTATTTGTTTTGCATGCACGGTTACAACCTGGGCATTTATCAGAGTCTTTTCTACAGTTATTGATGGTTATCGCTGCACAAACTGCAGACAGAGCATTTGTACTTCGTTTTGACAGAAATTCAGTCAACTTTTCAACCAGAAGGTCATTAAAAACTTTCAAATCTATATTGTTGCTTACGCACAGAAAGTCTACAATAGCATTTATATTTGGCATATCGTCTTCCTGAAATTCCATACAGTTTTTACCATTAAGGAGAAATCTACTTGTGGTTACATAAACGTTGAGCGTATACCTGACACCATCGGCTTTAAAGACTCTATAGACCCTTTTGGTTCGATTGACTCCAGTATTGTCAAATGTGTCTGTGACTTTCACGTTACAATTTTGCTCAGACAGTTTATTAAAGTACTGAGAGAGGGCAATATCAATTAATTCAAATAGCACTGCGTCGGTTGAAAAGACTATATTGCCTTCACTGAGTTCGTATGATACGACCTGAGCTCTTTGAGCGGCCTCAAGTTTGTTCCTTAGCATTTTGTCAATCTTCAGGGCATAGATTTCAAACTTCTGCGTTTCTGCTTTCGGCAGAGGTTTCCTATTTCGAACTTCCAAGGCCATGCTTACCGTACGACCACCCCTCACGTACCAATAATATGAATTAATCAAAGGATAAACAGTGTTATTTTCAAGCTGGCTCTCACGACCTGCTACCAAGTGCAAAAATGTTGCAATTAGAAAAAGATACACAATCATTAAGATGACTTAATAAGGGACAACAACGATTTGCCTACAATAACCCATAGGGACGACAGTAAAGCTACTTGAAAAGTCGTAAAAGTGTCTAAATTTGAGGACACTAAACAGCGTTATTTTCACACCAGCACTCACGGCCTGTGACCACGTGCAATCGATAAAAGTTACAAAATCATAAAAGCAGTTTAAAAAACAACAAATTGTCTACAGTAAAGCATTGGGGCGGCGATAAAGCATCTTAGAATGTCATAATAGGGTCTGATTTGAGAACCCTAGACAGTTTTCTTTTTTACACTGGCACTCACAATGTTGCAATCAGTTAAAGTTGCAAGGCTATTAGAATAGTTTGAAAAAAGAAAACAACAACAATGGATTGCTTTCAATAAAACATAGGGATGATAATGAGGCTACTAAAATTTCATAAAAGGACTAAATTTAAGGACCCTAGACAATTTTCTTTTCGCACCGGCACTCGCTACCTGCACCACGTGCAACAAAGTTATTCACAATAAAAGTTGCAAAGTCATAGAATAGCTTGAAAACTACGAATTATCTTCTAAAATGTCATAAAAGGGACTAGATTTAAGGACCATAGACAGTTTTCTTTTTTTCACAACGGCACTCGCGACCTGCACCACGTGCATCAAAGTTATTCACAATAAAAGTTGCAAAGTCATTAAAAAGCTTAAAAAACTACGAATTATCTACAGTAAAACATAGGCACGGCAATAAGACTACTAAAAATGTCATAACAGTTTCTATATTTAGGGTCACTAAGCGTAAAAACAGTTTTAGAATGTCCAAAGTAAAAAAAATCCAAGATGGCGGCCACTATCGTTTTCCTTTGTCCACGTACACACGCAGTTATTTATCTACACCGAGCACACAAAATTGGGAATTTGGGCAATGAACAAAAGTCCTGTCTTTCTCTTAAAGCTGTTCCTTGTATTGCCGCACCTCCTCCACCAGAATAATGAGTTAAAAATCAGTTAAAAATTTAAAAATTTAAGAGCATAATAAGTACGTCCTTCCACCACAACACCGTCACCGCATCCTGCTTTGTCCTACTTGACTAAAACGTAATCAGGTTATAAATGAATGTTTTTACCAAGACACCGGTTGACGACAAACAAATCAAATTTTTATACTTGAAAATGCCGAGTTGACGTTTAAAACTGTCAGCCGACACTCGCCAATCACAAATCCTCGTCGCCAATGTTAATTTAAGGGTTCGCAAGACGATTAAACTATTAATTTAAGGCTGGAAATGCCAAGACAAAAACTGCAACTATTTATTTCCGGTGCGTAACCACCCAGGCTAACAAACACACTTATGCACTGTTTTGTTCTCTCGTATCTTTTGGAACAACCATCCGCTGCACAAAATACAGTCATTTGTATTGATGCTATTTAAGCAGAACAATTTCTTCTTTGCATATTGAATAAATAACGCGTAACTTAGTTTCTTTGTTTCTTTACAAGATGGAAGCTAGCCTAAGCGCTTTTCGTGACGTGACGTCACAATGTTTATCTACGCGCGTTGTGTTTCGCAGAAAAAATATTAAGTCTACCCTAAAATTATACACGTTTCTTGCTTAATTGAATTATCAAAAACTGCATACTTTTAAAGACATTGTCAGAGTTATTTGGTTAAGTTAGAGACAAAGTACAGCAAATGTATTCATTTTTCTTAAAATGAATCATCCTCTGAAGCCCACACTGGGATTCAAACCCAGATCTCTTGCCTCTGGGAAGGAAAGTATTCTATCTTGAAATACAAGGGCAAGTAAGAGGACAATTTGCAATTTTAAACCTATAAACGTATAAACTTAATTTTTCACATGACCTTAGAAACAAAACAGACATCTCTGAATCTGAAATACATTATAGTTACAATTCAGGTTTTTAGTATTGTGCATTGTACATTAATGTTCAAGTATTGTAATGATTTTTTGGTACACAGAACTGCCTAAAGATGCGTAAAATACCAGTATTCAATATGAAAATATCCCATGTGTTTGTTTTACTCTGTTAGTATCCCTATTTTATTTTAATTAAACAGTTTTTTCCTTCTCCTGAAAATTTAACTTAATGTCAGTTATGCTACTTTTTACATTCAGAAAATGACATGTGTTCGTAACGTCAATTTTTAAAATTTGGTAAAAACATTATTTTTACCAAAAAGATAGACTTAATATTATTAAACAGTTGTCACCTTAAAAAAACATAAAAATGGGAAAAAAGTAAAAATGTATCAAAATGTCAGTTACATGACTTATAACATTAAGTAGACAACATAGCTTTCATACTTTAAAATAAGTGTAGACCTTAACACAAAACGTACCCAAATTTTCAATTTTCTAACTATAAAAGGTGGCATTATTCTGTCAAAAAAAATATAGGTATGAAAAAAATGTGTGTATAAAAAAATGTGGGTACGAAAACAATTAGGTAAGAAAAAATTATGCCAAAAAAATGCTGAAATAGCTTGGGGTCTTGACCACCAAAACGGCTTGGATTAAAATTATGCTGAAATAGCTCGGGGTCTTGACCACCTAACTGGCTTGGATTTTAATTATGCTGAAATAGCTCGGGGTCTCGACCACCAAACCGGCTTGGGTTTTATTTTGCTGAAATAGCTCTGGATCTTGACCACCAAACAGGCTTGGATTTTCATCATCCTGAAATAGCTCAGCAAACTTGATTGTATTTTAATTATGCTGAAATGTCTGGGAGTCTCGACCACTTAACTGAAAGGATTTTAATTATGCTGGAATAGCTCGGGGTCATGACCACCAAACTGGCTTCGATTTAAATTATGCTGATATAGCTCAGGGTCTCGACCACCAAACTGGCTTGTATTTTAATAATGATGAAATTGCTCGGGGTCATGACCACCAAACTGGCTTAGAATTAAATTATGCTGAAATAGCTCAGGATCTTGACCACCAAACTGGCTTGGATTTTAATTATGCTGAAAAAAGCTAGGGGTCTTGACCACCAAACTGGCTTGGATTTTAATTATGCTGAAATAGCTCGGGATCTTTACCACCAAACTGGCTTGGATTTTAGTTATGCTCATAGTTTCAGGTCTTGATCACCAAACTGGCTTGGATTTTAATTATTCTGAAATAGCTCAGGACATGCGGCTGTAGTATATTTTCTCTGTAAATTAACAGCGAAACACATAATGTCATCATCATAATTGTATAGCTTAGAATTCATTTTATACTACATGTATATAAATATGTTATGAGGTCTTATTTATACAAATGAACCTGGATGATTATGAAAAACACCATCTCCCTGTAAAGAGAGAAGGCATTTGTTCACCAGTAACATTATGTTCAGTAAATTGCAAGCAACATGAAAAATTCAGTTCCCCAGTCATCGTGTTTTTTAAGAGTTCAACTTTGCTTAAGTAATAATGCATCAATGTTGATTCTAAAGAAAAAGAGTAATCATTTATGCCTAAACTGTTCTGCTGTGAGAAGCAAGGACGTCAAACACAAGCTTTACAACATTATTTAGTCATTTATAGTATAAGTCACTTAACAATCTAAAATGAATGTCCATTCTAAGTTTGCTGTCATATTCTTCGCTCAAATTATACATGTTTCTTGCATAATTGAATGTTCATGTCCATGGATCACAATGTAGCCTCTTTTCCTGTATATTCGGCCACTTAAAGAGTGAAATTGACTTTTTCTACTGAATGAAAAGATTTTCAGCACAAGTGAGACATTTAATTAAACATTTGATATCTTCCCCACAAAAGTATGGCAATTTTTTTTCAACGCAGGTATTTCCTTAGTAACATGCCAATTCAAGGTGGGCACCCTAGCAACCCTGATACATGTATGTAGGTATCTTTCCTATCAATCTGTTCAGTCATTATTTTTATAGGAAAACATAAAACGTTTTAAGTAATTTGGATATAAATCAATAAATAAATATTCTAATAGACTAATACACACAAAAACACTGTTTAAACATGAATATTTTCAGACTTATTGGTATTTACACAGCATGTGTAGCTGATTTTACTTAATTTTTACCTTAATTTAAATTTTCCCTAAAAATAAAAACATTGGCATGTTTTTAAGCTAATTAGAAAATACAACATGTATGTTATAGACTTTTTTAAATAAGCATAACTAACTTAAGTTTTATCAGAAATATGTCATTATTACCAAAATTAGGGGGTGAATGAATCTATTGGAATGGATGAAACAATAGAAAAGAAGGATATATAGAAACAAACTTTATTTTGAATTATTTTTCACAGTTATTTATTTAATATGAGGTTAATTTTGGGATACACTAAAGCAAATATTAACATTTGTCTCAAAATGAATCATCCTCTGAAGCCCCCGATGGGAATCAAACCCATATCTCTTTCCTCTGGTGAGGAAAGTATTTTATCTTAAAATACAAGGGCATGTAAGAGGATAGTCCAGTAAGAGGAAAACTAGCAATTTCAAAGGAACCTTTTCACAGATTTAGACATGTATTGAAGTTTGTTAATAAGTACTTTAAATTGATAAGTAAACGTTGGAACAAAACACCTCAATAAAAAAAAACAATAATAAAAAGAAAGGAAGTCTCCCTTAACTGGGCTCGATCCACTGGCCCTTGGATTAAAAGTCAAGTGCTTAAACCAATGGGCCATCAGTGCTTCCATATAGTCAGTGGTTTATTTTATACTTTATATAAGCAATCCTTGTAAGCAAACATAAGAACTCTCCAAATTATTTTTTTCATTAAATGCTTTATTGATAAATGCAAACACTGAATATAAAAAGCTGCAATAAAAAAAAAACAAGAATAAATTATTTTTTTATAAAAGTAACCCTCAAATGGGCTCGAACCATTGACCAGTAAACGTCTACCGTTTAGACCACTCGGCCATCCATGCTCATACAATGAGTGATGTTTTTCATACTTTATGTAAGCAATCCTCGTAGTGTCACAAAATATGACGAAAACAGTCGATTTAATTTTTAAAGTACCTCAAAGTCAATACTGGCATCTTTAAATTTTAACAAGTTTGTAAGTATGTGGTGGGAATTCACAGATATATATTAGATTATTACTTAAAGAATGTAATCTTGAAACAGACGAGCTAAAAACACACATTTTAATTTTCCTCTACGATGCGTTTGAACCGAGGGGGCCGCCATCTTGTTTTCAAAAGTAGTTTCAAATCCAATATGACGGCCGCCTTCGTACATCAGAGAGACGGTGTGGTGTAGCCCACTGTCCGAAGTGTTCAGATTGTAGTTATAACTCGGCATAATTCAATTTGCTTAATTTAAGTATTGCGTCTGGAACGTTTGTTTTGTTTTTCATATTGGAATATATTTTTAATGTTGTAAATGCGTTTATGTGTTTACAACTTTTAAGGAGATATTTGCTCCGTCCTTGTTTACTGTTTACAATCGAGCTCCATCTATTTTTATGTGATGGCTATACGAAAGAAAAAAAAAATTAAAGGGGTGTTTTATACAGGAATATTGATATCACTCATTTCACGGCGGTGTTAAACTACTCACACCTTTCCTTTTCAGCAGGTTTACAAGTAATAATTGTTCATGCTTTCGCTATTAACTGACATATCACACTCGGTCTGAGCTTAACTACTGATCACCGAACAAAATTATTCAATCATTTATGCCAGAGATGTGAGTTGTTTAACAATATTAATTCACAAATTTACACATTACGTGAATGTTGTGTTAAATAGAATAACTTTGAACGGATCGCACACGTGTCGAGGAAGAGTATATTTAAAAAAGATTAGAATAGTTCACTGTGTGCGACATATTTATCACGTGGTATTTATGCGAAACACAGGTCATTCAAAATCTGAGGCTATTAATAGATAGGGAAAATTAAACTTTCCCTGATCAACAAGTTTAGTGAGATATCGAGAGTCCAACATACAATAACGTATCTTCCGCGTGACCTCGTTGATAGTGCTTGAATGATTTCATCTAGTACAGCGTTTTGAAATCTGGGAAATGTACATAGGCTCTCAACAAGTAGCGACGATTTTTGTCTGTATTTTCGCCCAGGAGAAGTGGTTTTGAGCTTTTGTAGTAGAGGCGTATTTGTTAATTTTTCGTGGTTTGAATAGCCAACGTAACATAATTTAGGTTAAACGATTTGAATATGATTGGGAACAGCGGCAGGTAGAATTGACTTCATTAACAAACTCACCGGCCTTTTGCACGGGTGATAACAATTAAATAGTAAAGTGTAAAATGTGTTCGTAGTTGTAGATTAATGAAACGTTTAACTTAAGTTACACAAAAACTATAATAAACAAATTGATTTAAAAAAAGATCACTGCAACACTCAGCTACTTTATAATCGCAAAAAGCAAATATAAAACAATAAAATATCTATCGCGCATTGGTGTGCTATAATGATATTAAGGTCGACTTGATGACACCGTGTGAACTGGGTCAACACCAAAGTGCGAGTTGACAGCGCTGTCTTAATGACTTCCTAATTCGTGAGTTTAAAGTCTTGCTCGCAGATTTTTTAAAATATATTTCTTTTCATCAATTATCTTCTTTTTTCTACAAATTCCATATCGTTTTTAAAAAACATTAGTTTTGTATTTCCACGATGAAATGTTATTCTTAGTGTGAAAGGTATTCAATATTCAAACGAAATTCGTAAAATAGTTATTGTATATAGGTTTATTTTGTAATAAATGGTTGTCATAATACAAGTTTCATAATATTTTCTATGCTTTCAGAAAGCATAAAAAAGGACTTTTTTGGTGTTGTTATACTGTCAGTGCAAATGCATCTTGACATATGCGTTTAGACACACTCTCAGTTTAAAAAGCGATAACTTAATTGTGTTACCTGAGTTTAGTTTATGAAATAGCGACGAACTGCAGTGCCTTCAGCGCTTTGATTTAATCTATGGTAAGGGCTTAATCGTTGTAAGAATTGATCAAGGACAAAACAGCTATGTTTGCGGCTCAAGAACCAAAAGATCCTCGGATGTGTTGTCCTCTTATCTTTCAAAGGAGCTAGCTTACCACAACCGTGTAGTCCTTCATGTTGGTTTTCTGTGTGAAATGTACGTGCTTCACGAAACGCTTATGTAAAATGACCCAAAACGTACGCCACAATTTTAGTTTTAATCAAATCTGACGGATTTATCACAAACTTGAGCGTGATGCACCATAGTATGAATTGTTTATAAATAATCGAGATGAAATTCGCATAGGTGAGATACATCAAACGACCCGACGCACAAATAAGTTAATACCCTCATAATTTATAGGATTTACCTTACATTCTATCTAACAACAACACAAATAATGACACAAAACACAACAAACACGCTATTTTGGGGTATTGCGTTCGACTTCGGATAAAACTTATCAATTGAGATATTTGATAGCATGAAACTCCAAATACATGTTAAATAGATCTCTAGTTGGCACTTTTATGTAATTGACATTAAAACATTTAAAATAATAATGAATAATAATGAGCATTGTTTTACTCGTAAAAATCATTGTTTTACTTTTACGTCTCAGCAAATGGTTATCTTAGGCATGTCTGTGCCACCATACGCTTGATATGTATTTTGGTTCATAAATTAGTATGGCTCATTCATAACCTTTATTTTTAAAATAAATACATATGTAAAAGTATTTATTGAAATGCCTTACTAAGTATCGACTGATAAATATTATTGTGTTTTTTTAAAATAAAAATAAGCAAAGTGTAAACTGTCCAAATGCGTTTAACTATGGAGTTGCTTACGTCAGACGATATTTAATCGTCGAATCCTCCATAATGAAATGCACAGGTTCTCATATTACGTGGGCTTTGTATAGACCTGCGATTGCTAGGCACTCTATATTTGTAGACGGCCGGGTAACGATCGAGTTGTGTAATTGATTGAGGACTGGGTGTGCGCAGGTAGGTGATTTTTTACTTACTTAACGCTTCCGACTTCTACTCGTTTCTTAATATAATCCTTATAAAAATATAATTATAGTGATTGAAATTGTATTCCGCCTAAGCCATATACATTTGAACTTAATTGTATATCCATTTGTAGTGCACGACGAATTTTTGTCTTGATCTTATTGCTGAAGCATAAACATAATTTAACTCACTGCAATATTACTTCAGACGGTTAACATCTACGTTTCATGTTGACACTATTTAAGAAAAAAAAACTATTTGATTAAATTGATAAAATAAGAAAACAGGATGTCTATTAAATCATCAGATGTTTGACATATATTAACAAGTATATGACTATCTGATTCAAGTGAATAAAAAAATACACTTAAAGGAAAACAGCTACAGTTAGTAAGCAGCACCTGAACAGCACACGGTTTAATCAGGAATTAATTGTTGATATGTACAGTAAATTCAAACACGTTTTTCTCTTGCCTTAGCAATGAAGAAATTACCTGTCCATTTTTTTTTTATACAACTTATTTGAAATCACCATAAACCGAAAAAAATGGTTACTGATTGTTTGAAATCCATATTTTAAACGTTCAAAATTAAAGTCAATCAATTGAATTATTCCCTTATTTTGTGTTTCAATGACTGTTAATCTAATATTAATTAATTCTGATCATTAGATAAGTTGTTGCCTATCAGTGAGATGGTCTGATGCCATGCGGAAATGTGGATTTTAGTAAATAATGGACCACTTACATACCATTATTTCTATTGTATGGGTGCGATATTTAAATATAACTACATATGAATTTCGTCCGTTATAAGTATGGTTTTCGTTGTGTCTTATTTGTTTCGCACAAAATCATGCTCACAGAAATCCCAGCTAATCAGGTTTTATAATGTTGAACGGGTATTTTAAGGACTAGCTCTGCTTTAGATGTTAAAACACGGCCATCAAAGGAGCTAGTATCATGAAGGCATTCGAGCCGATATTCTGTGTGTAAAATACCTGCTAAACGATTGAATAAAAGTGCCCAAAACGTACGCCAAAATTAAAATTTGATTTAAATCTTACAGATTTATTACAAACGTGCGAGTGTTATAACATGTATATAACATACATTACTAATTGATATTTGAGATGAATTTCTCATAAGTGAGATACATAGAAAGACCCAACACATATATATAAGTTAACATGACACATAAATTATAATGATTTTCGTAACATGGTATCAACAAAAAACACAAAATCGCGTATTTAGGGTATAGCGCAAGACTTCAGAAAAAAAAAGTGACATAACCTCATTGTCCCAATAAAATGTACCTTATATCATGAGTTGGCACTTTTATGTAACTGACAATTTAAACAGTTATAATAACAAGAACTACTAGTAATATAGAACACTTTTTGTATTCGCAACAAGTAGTTTTTATTCTTTTCAATGATTTTTTATCTTACGGCATGTCGATGATGTTATTGAAATGCCTTATTCGCTTTCGCGTGATAGATTAAAATATGTTCTTATAATTAATAAACCATATTGTAAACAACCCAAAGGCATTTGCCAATGGTATAGCTGACGTCAGACGATATTTAAGATTTGAATGCTACATAATGATATCTCTTAGTGTTCATATTACAGGTCAAGGCGCTCAGTATTCAACATTTGTAAAATGCCGGGTTTTGATCGATTAGTGTTATTTGTTCGGGACTCGGAATGCGAAGGTAGGTTTTATGTTACTTAATACATTCGTCTGAAGTCTAGTGGTAAATATAATTCTCATTCTTTAAAGTGGCCTTTAAAGTGGCCTTTGCACAGATTTTGGCATATTATGAAGTTTGTCATTAAATGCTTTATATTGATAAATGTAAACATTGGATCTTAAAAGCTCCAGTAAAAAATTAAGAATAAAATTAAAAAAAGGGAAAAAAGTAGCCGGTACCAGGGCTCGAACCAGTGACCCCCGTAGTCCTGGAGTTAGTCTGAAGTAAAAACGCATTAGCCCTCTCGGCCATTCCGCCGGGTACACACAGTGTAAGTATTTTATACCTTATATAAGCAATCTTCGTAGTTTCGTAAATTTAAACGACAACAGAACTCATTAAATTATTCAATCGTTACGCGTTGCAACGCTTTATAATTTTTAGGTTTTCAAATCGTCAAAATATACATATAATGGCTATATTGGACTATGGTAAATGTTCAGTAATACTGTTTCCTCACAACACGGACTCTAGATCAATATACACTCCGTGCTCACAAATATCATAACTAAAACGAAAATTTGCAAATTTGAAACAACTTTTAAAAATTTTGTCAATTTACCAAACCGTGAAAAGATCCCTTTAAGGGTAATTATAGTGATTGAAATTGTATTTCGGCTCAACCATATAAATTTGTCCATCAGTTTTTAGAACACTACGAGTTTGTGTCTTTTGATGAATTGCTGACATATAAACATAATTCATCTCGCTTCACAAAATTGCTACTTGTATTTAGACACACAATGATTTGAGCGTTTTCAATAATGAATGCTGTCTGAAAACAAAACGTATTCAACAAATGAGCTACACGACTCTTTTTAACAGGGCGAATGAATTATGAACTGTCATGAACATTCCGTCGATATGATCCCTTTACGACACATGCGTTTATTTATGGTATGTGTATTGTGTACATCCTTTTTTAAATGAAAGATGACCATAATTGAAACATACTGATCACTTATGTTTTAAAGAAGTTGCACTTTATAGACAATTCTGAGTTCAGGTATATTTTCTAAAATCTATTGAACATCGAAAGACATAAAACAAACTAATAAGATTTTATTTCAAGTTTGATAGCAATAGCTTGTGTGGGATGGTTGGACGGTCCTTCAAACATAAAATAAATATTTAAAAAATTGTTTTTTTTAACAATGTTTCAAAAAAAATTCTTTTTGGGTGGAGAGGGTGGGGTGGGGTGGGTGGAAAGGGGTATAATGTGGGTGCGTGTTCATTTATTAGATGATCTTTCAAAAAATTGAAAAAAAAACGGGAAAAAAATATTAGAAAATTGTGGTGGATTCAAGGGTGGGGTGTGGAAAGATGGTTTGGGTGAAGTCCATTGTGGTGTGTCAGGTAAGTGTTGTTTTGTCAAAGTATGCATCAAATCTGATCATAAATAAAGAAGTTATGGGAATTTAAGCAAAATTTATTAATTTGACTTTGAGAGTCAAGGTCATTCAAATGTCAATGTCAAATTCAACTTGCAAGGTACAGTACCCTCATGATAGTAAGCAAGTATTTGAAGTTTGAAAGCAATAGCCTTGATACTTTAGAAGTAAAGTGGATCTAACCACACAATTTAACAAAATATTCAAAGTTACTTAAGACAAAAAAAGGCCATAATTCCATTAAAATGCCAACCAGAGTTATGCAACTTGCCCTGTTAAGTCCCCTTACAATAGCTAGCGATTTTATCAAGTCTGAAAGCAATAGCTATGATACTTTAGAAGTTAAATAGACCAACCCTTACGAAAATTTAGGCCCTGCGGCAACTATTAGAGGCTAAGTTGCCGCAATGTTGCGGCTCAGTTGTCGCTACTACTTGCCGCTTTGTAGCCGCTCAGTAGTTTTTCTAATGCAAATGAGTTTTCTGGCTACTAGTTGCGACTCGGTTGTTGCTACTAGTTCTGGCTATGTTGCTGCTGATAGTTCTGACTCTGCTCTGGCTACTAGTTGCGGCTATGTTGCTGCTACTAGTTGCGGCTCGGTTGCCGCTACTAGTTGCGGCTATATTGCCGCAACTTGTTCTGGCTGTGCTCTTACAACTTGTTCGGGCTATGTTGCCGCTACTAGTTTTGGCTATGGTCTATTGTGAAAGTGACCTTGACCTTATTTCAATAGGGGTCATCTAATGTCCAAGGCCAATGAACTTGCTTACCAACAGACATCCAGCAAAACAATATACCCCCTCTTCTTCGAAGGGGGTCATAATAATTAACAATTTGCATGATATATACACTTAAAAGCAGATGCACAATTCCTCACAATTTTCCCTTGGGGTTATTTAGGTATACCTGACCATTGTATTCTACCAAGTACTGACTGATGATTGCAATCCTTGACATCCACAAACATATATGAACCTACAATACCATATTATAATTTGCAAAGCAATGCAATCTCTGCTAAGAAAACATTTTATTATTTGCTCTAGTTAATAACAACAAATTTCATTCATTTTAATTTAACACATTTTTTTAAAGAACAACATTCTTATACAGAGATGAACATTTAAACATTTTCAAAATCTTGATTAATTTGCTCAATTAAGTGATCTATATATTGAGAGACCCCGAACAATTAGAACAATCTTAGTAGTAGACCATCTAAAGAGCAACAATCATTTCATTTCACAAAATATTTTGATTGTAATAGTTATTGAGTTCTTTCTTGGGTATGAACAATCAAATTTAATATTTCAATAGTGCAGGCTTTTATTTTCAAAACCATGCTTTTTCATTATTATACACCAATTGAAACTGTATTTATCACTACAACTTACTTACAATGACTTTAACTCTTCCCCTGTAACTTCTTTTTTTTTGTCAGATTATTCTGACATTTTGAATTTTTATCTGATGACATCGTCAGTGATATCATGACATCATACACAGTATGATGTCATTCTACAATTGTGGCTACTTTCTGGCTCACAAGTGCCATTCTATTGACAAAGAAAATGTTCTGGCTTCCTTCTGGCTACTAAGAGCCACTAGTGGCTACTATAAGCCTTTTGTGTTTTCATGATTAATATTAAAGTATTGGTAGTGGCTACCATCTGGCTCATAATTGCACTTTTTGTATACAAGAATATGTTCTGGCAATCTTCTGGCTACTATGAGCCGCTAGCTGCTACTATGAGCCGCTAGTGGCTATAAGAACCGCTAGCGGCTACCAATAGCTACATAACGGCAACCTTTTCATTTCTGTAAGGGAAAACACAAAACTTAAACAAATGTTAAATTATCTTAGTATAAAGGGGCCATTATTCTTGCAAAATGCCAGTCAGAGTTACATAACTTTGCCTGCACAGTCCCCTTATGATAGTAAGTAAGTGTTGCAAGTTTGAAAGCAATAGCTTTGATACTTTAGGAATAAAGTGAGCCTAAACACAAAACTTAACCAAATTTTCAATTTTTTAAGTATAAAAAGAGAACATAATTCTTACAAAATGCTTGATACAGTTGTCTGCTCTTGCTTATAGATTGGGGTCATGTTGGTAAAGATGTATGCAAAATATAAAAGCAATATGACAAGATACATAGAAAATATTTGAGGTGGTACGCAAACTTTAACATAGATTTATCAATAATATACATATTCTACGTGGGAAAAGGTCCATTATTCTTACAAAATGCTTGTTACAGTTGTCTGCTCCTGTTTAGAGATTGGGGTCATGTTGGTAAACAAGAATGTAAAATGGCCATGGTTTAAAACTGACGGAACATTTTTAACTATACCCAGAATTAATAAAACCTTATCAAACATTAGTAAATTGAATGACTATAGATGTATTAAACATCCCCCAAAAAAGTATAAATGTAAAATCAAACCCCGTTGTTGTTTACTTTTCAAGCTCAGTTTGTGAGAAATAAATGGGTTTCTAAAATTTATCGCATGGAAATGGTATATACAATTTAACTCGTCATAAAAATTCCAGTGCACAATTATACTTACAGAGTATTCTGTCATATCTATAACCTGTCAATAATACCCGAAAGGGGAGTAAGACAGTATAATCAGTCTTGGCCAAACATGGCCGGACCGACGGACATGTCCTGTAAAATTGTGTAAGGCCCAGCCTGTCTGTCAAATTTACAGGACCGATAGTCCGGTGAAAAAAACAAAACGAATCAATAGGTTTGTTTAGGTTTGTTTATGGCTTTGAAAGTTTTCTGAGGTGAAAAAAACAATAGGGTCTTTATACACGTGCTTTTCCGTACCGACGCTCTTTCTGATGACGGAATTTTCCGAGCGCACATGATTGGTCCATTTATGTGCATCTTACGAATGTGGGTCAGGACGGTCCAAATCCATGACAGCCTAGTTGCTTAACAAGATAATCATAAATCTGATTATTACAATTTAAATGATGCAGATATCAATTTGTGTGGTTTTAATAGCAATAGTAATGTATAATAATGATCATTGTCATTGAAACCGTTATTATCTTGGCTATAAATGTCCATGCGTGAAACAGGTCGGTTGTCATTTATCGAGGCCGTTGTCGGTTTAGGCTGTATTTACCAGACTCATACCTGACATGCGCGCTAAGCGTAGCTTAGTTTAAAAAGTATCAGCTACTTTTGTTTTGGAAATTGTTCTCAAGATATTAAAAAGAAGCGACTCCTGTTTATATTTACTGTTAACATGCGTTCAGCATTTAAAAAAAATGTTTTAACTAAACAAGACTAGTACCATGTATGGCGTGTATTATTATTAAACGTCAGATACAAATGTGTGACCTTGAAATTAATAGCTATTCAATAATTTCATCATTTTATATCATAAACACCTTGATCCCAGCAATTAAACCATTTTACTACTATATTCTGTAGCCAGTAGGTCCTATAAAAAAGAGGAGGTGCTGTATTTTTTCCCATTTTACACGACCTACTGTCCAGTAAATATTTGCCTAGTTTGGATTTGACTGTCACTGAGTATATAGATCTATAGATAGATAGAAAAACCACACGCTGCACATATTACAGGCTTTTGTATTGCTGATATTTAATTTCTTCCTTGCATATTCAATTGATAAAAAAACTCAAATGGATGTCTATTCTTAGTTTACTGTCTTTTTTACCCTCAAATTATACATGTTTCTTCCATAATTGAATTTTCAGAAACCTCATTCTTTAAAAGAAATTTTCAAAGTTATTTGGTTAAAGCCACACATTTTGAAACGAAATACATGTTAATCAATACATAAAGATGCAATTCGAAAGTGTGCAAAATTGTCATTAAATCTATAGCCTAGTGAGAAAGTAATTTATTATTTTTTTTTATTTAAAAACCGAAAGTAGGATTTTTATATACATATACTCAAATTTCGACCAACGCGATTATTTTTTAGTTTTAAAGCGCAAAATAGACAGATTTCTACCTTGTAACCACCAGATATATTCTAATTGGCATAGATAAAATTAAATCTATAGCCTAGTAATATATTATTGTTCAAACGGTACCGCTTTTAAACCGAAAGTAGGATTTGTAGACGTATACGTCTATTTCGACAAACGTGATTATTTTTAAGTTTTAAAGCGCAAAAAAGACGGATTTCTAACTTGTAATCACCAGATATATTTTAAATGGCAAAGATAAAATATGTTTCTCATTTATACTTAAATTTACTATGCCATGCAGTTAATTTTAAGGTGTGTGGCTTTAAGTCATTTACAAAATTGAGCAAATATAATCATTTTTCTAAAAATAAATCATCCTCTGAAGCCCCCACTGAGATTCAAACTCAGACCTCTTTCCTCTGTGAAGGAAAGTATTCTATCTTGAAATACAAGGGCATGTAAGAGGAAAGTTAGCTATTTTAAATCTATCAACAAATAGATTTGAACAATATTTATATGGTATTAAAATATGCAAACATCCCGTAAGTTAATTTTTCACATGACCTTCGAAAGAACAGACATCTCTGATTCTGCAATACATTACATTCTTACATGTAAGTGTTAACAAGGTAAATGTTGACGATGAACAACAGACGACAGACAAAAGGCGATCACAAAATCCAGAGTTCAAAAGAATTTACGACACACGAGATACGTATTTTATACTTTGTATAAAATGCTAACTATTCTGACCTAAAACACAATAAAGGAAACCGTACATCCAACTTGTTGTCATTAAAGTCCAGAGTTTACATGAAATTATGTTGCACGAGATATGTATTTCATACTATACAGAAGCGAAGGAGTCATAAAAAACTAAATTTAGTATTAACTACACGCTTACATGTACATCAATTTTAACTTTAATCCTTTGCTTAAAACAATAAAGTTACAAAGATATGAACCTCCAATTCTGGTCATCCTTCTCTTTCTCAAAATTTATTAAAAACCACACTATTTTTTTAAAAACTTGTGTATCAAATGCTAATCATTCTTACCTAAAACATGATTAAGGAAACCGAAATCTCGACGCAGCAAGTTATTTTATTCTTATGGAAGATTAAATTATGCATGACAAAAATACAATCGGAAATATTTTTTACAATCTTTTGATGTTTAAAAAAACATTTTACTGTTAAATAAAATAACATGTCTGACTTGTCGTCATTTATATCCAGAGTTGGAATGAAATTACATTACACTAGATACGCATTTCATACCATATAAGAGCAAAGGAGACATAAAAAACTTAATTAAGTATAAGCGACACGCTTACCTACATTTAAACTTTAATCCAATTCTTTAAACAATTAAGTTGCAAGATACAGTAACATACACGCACTTCCATTTTCTGTTGTTTTTTTTGCGTTTCATTTCTCAAAATTTATTTAAAACCACACTAATTCATAATAACATTTGTATCAAATGCTTACCATAACAAAGCCGTAATCCTGTCGCTGTGAGTTATTGTATTCCTATGAAAATTTTAATTATGCATGACAAACACAAAATCCAAAATTTTTTTGGATTCTTTCGATGCTTTAAAACATATTTAACTGCACGACCGACTAGTAGTCATTAAAATCCAGAGTTTAAATGAAAATACGCCACAAGAGATATAGATGTATTCCATATCATGTGTGCTGAACAAAGGGGCAATTATACACAAGGCTTACAATGCTCAAATCAAAAGGTCCCAAATTGTTGCAAACAAATAAATTAAACATTCACATTAATCAATTATACTTACAAGCTATTTGTTTTTGTACTGATATATATTCCACTGTGGTGTGGTCAACCGGGATCACCTATGAGAGAATCAGGTGAACCAACCACTGCCCTTATCAGACATCAGTCTGAAATTAATGTTACTCAGCTTTACATATTTTGCTAATTAAATCTTAACAGAACCTTGTCAAGTTGACGATGCTTAGGTTTGAGAAGTTTATGATTTATAATCATCGAGGGGGGTATTCCAAACGTAAAACATTGCATCATTATATGGAAAACAGCTGCACAACTGTATGCGAAAAGGAAAAACAGTATTAACTATCGAGAACTAACTTGCATAGCAACGTCCGAAATGTGCAACATCCGACTTCTATTTCGATACTCATGAATTCAAGATTATAATGTCTACTGAACTGTTGTACTTTAAGAAATCAACTATAAAACTTGTGTTTTGATAAAAAAAAAGCAAAACAAACCAAAAACTTATCCTTTTAACGGCAAAACAATTAATTTATCCAATATTCAACACATTTCCATTAAAATTATGCCCTTGAACTTTAACGGTTGATGGTCGTTTCGTGCCACTACCCGTGCCACTACCATTTCGTGCCACTGATATTTGTGTTGTTTATTTTTCAAGGTAAGTTTCGTAAGAAATAAATGGGTGTGCAAACTTTCTCGCATGGTAATGGTATATAAAATTCAACTCATCGGACAAATTCAAGAACACAATGACGCTTACCAAGTTTTCTGAACAACCGTACACAGCGCAAAATGCGGGCCAGTGGGCCAGATGAGTCGCCGCGTGATGTCTGCAATTTCGTACGCTGAAGATTTCCATATCCACGGGTGTTTTTATGTCAAATGTTATTGTTTTTTCAATAGATCGTATACTTATCTACATAACAGCGAAGTAGCGTTCACTTTAATCATTTTTGATGATGTTATTTTGTAAATACTTTCTCGCGTTCTTTTCGAACGTTCGTTGGCAGCCATTTTGATTGTTGGTTGCATACTTCCGAAAGTATGTGTTTTAATGACTCTCATAAATGTTTTTAGTGCAGAAATTTTAATTTTAAGTATCGATTTCTCCATTTATTTTTTTTATTTTGTTAAGTTATTTGCGTTTAAATTTGATTGTTTGTTGCTTACACACGAACTATTTTTTTATGTGTACGCTAGTGGATATGTAATCAGGTTACCGTATCTACATCAATGAAATTTAACTGTTGTTTGTTTTTGTTTGTTTTGTTATTATTTTCTAGACGGGTTCAGCTTCGTATGTTAAACGCAATATGAACTTATTCTTAATTTGGGAATAAAATCGCAAAATGAATTATTTAAAATCAAATTTGAAGTGTCTAGCGCGTGAAGTGTCTCCTGGGGATGAATTGTCTTTGGGTTGCTATTAACGCTTCCGGCGAGAACTCATTTTATAGCGATTGCGCAATAAAAAAAACCACTTTTTAATCAAAAACTAGGTTTTTCCCAGATATGACGAATACGCCATCGTGTAGATCTGGTCCATATGCATGTCAAATTTCAGCACAAGTGTTGGGCTTGTTTCCAAGCGCCTCAAATCGCGGCTATACCCTGGAGCTTAATGAATTTTAGTCGCCATTATCATTCGTTCAATTGAACGTCATCAAATGATGACGTCAATATAGCACTCATTCCATACTAGAGTTGCGAAACCTTAAGGGTTTCGCGGGATGGAATGAGTGGAGAGATGAAATCAAATTGAAAATCGATTATTTCTAAAAAAAAAAATTGGTTCGAAAAAATATGTGGGTACGAAAAAAAAATAATTTGGGTACAAAAAACAAATTTGAGTACGAAAAAAAGGGTACGAACAAAATAAGGGTACGAAAAACTATGTGGGTACACAAAAAATAGCTACAAATAAAAATTAAGGTATGAAAAAATGTGGGTACGATAAAAATGTGAGTACGAACAAATGGGTACAAAGAAATTTGGGTACGAACAAATTTGTGTACGAAAAAAAATGGGTACGAAAAAAATGTGGCTAGGAACAAAAATTTGGTTACGATAAAATATAGGGAACGTAAAAAATTAGGGTACGAAAAACTAATAGGGTACGAAAAAAAAAAGTTACAAATACAAATTTGGATACGAAAAAATTTGGGTACGAAAAAATTGGGTAAAAAAATGGGTACGAAAATAAAATTTGGGTAGAAAAAAAATTGTAACGAAAAAAAATTATGTACGAAAAAAATGAGTACGAAAACAAATTGGGTACGAAAAAAAATTGGGTACGAAAAAATTTGGGTACGAAAAACATTTTAGTACGAAAAAAATGGGTACGAACAAAAAATTAGGGTACGAACACATTTGGGTACGAAAAACATTTGGGTACAAATAAATGGTAACAAAAAAAATTTGGGGTACGAAAAAATGTGGGTACGAACAAAATTTGGGTACCAAAAAATATGGGTAAGAAATATTTTGGGTACGAAAAAAAAATAAAATAAAATTTGAATTATCTAGCGCGTGAGTTGTCTCCTGGGGGTGAATTGTCTTGGGGTTGCTATTAACACTGCATGTACTTTCGGCCAAGCCACGTGTTTATAGCGATTGCGCAATAAAAAACACCACTTTTTCGTCATTTTATCAAAAACTACATTTTCCCCAGAAATGACGAATATGCCATCGTGTAGATCGCGTTCTGGTCCGTATACATGTCAATTTTCAGCAAAAGTTATTGGCCAGTTTCCAATATAGTCAAATCATGTGTTTTATGTATAGTCGATTAGAGAATAAGATTGGAAGGTTGTGTTTTATCTGTGTTTTTACCAATTTCATATTTTACTGGAATATCCCAGTACCACAAATATCATATTGTGTGATTTTTTTGATTTTTCTTTCCATTTACCGTGCACTCCCTCTGGTCCAGGGGACAAAACCATCATAAAAGTTCTCCTATACACCCTAATTATCTCCCTTAGACCAACCCAGATGTATTTCCCCTGCTGGATACCCCAACCCACACCAGCCTACACTTCCAAAACTCCCCCTTTTAGCCCACGGGGTTGCAGTTTATATTGTATCTAAAAATAAATGCATATCGATACTGTCGTTATAAAATTCCGGAGCTGAAAAAAGCAACTTTTCAGGAGAATGAAAAAACCGTTTCATACAAAATACAGACATGCTTTTAAAAACTTTTTTACACGAAAATACATTAAAACATAACACCTTTTTTTCTGAGTTACGTAGTATTATAATGGCATACAGTTTATTAATAAATAATGCAGGTTCGGCACTTTATGAATATTGGGCCGATAATTTCGGCATTTCTAATGCAGGTACGGTTTTTTATGAACAGTGGTTCTGTAGGTACAGCATTTTTTAAAGACATCTTGAGTATTGTTACGATAAAAAAACTACTTGCATGAATTTTGCATAGTTGTTACCGTAATATTATTTCTATATTAAGAAAGAACAAGCAAATATAAGGCGTGACGAGCAGACAGACAAACAGATATATGTGCAGGCGCTAGGAGAAGTGATCACTTAATTAGTGTCACCTTTGCTTATAGCAGGTGACATTGAAAAATGAATTCTTGCAAGAACAGTTTTACTACAATCAATTTTTTCAGAGGCGATAATTCAAAACAGGAAATAAATTGGCGTATATTTCATTTGAAAACGTTTACTGAAAACTTTTTAAGAGATGTTAGCCACAACTTCCTCCTGTATAATAATAAGGCCGATATACCGGTAACCATGTTATTCCTGATCTTTAAACTGTGTCTTTAGAAACTTAGGGGTGACTGGACGCCAATTCATGTCACCATGGAGTGACTTAAAGCCGACGCTAGTCAACCCCCTGGTGACTAGAATCGGCTTTATGTCATCCCAGGCCAGGCTGACATTATTCGGCTTTGGGTCACCTATGTATTTTTTTATCAAACGGCACCGCATCCAGGTATCTAATATAGGCTATTTTGACTAAGTTGTTTTAGACATTTAGCTCTACTTTCGTTTTTGTAGTATTATTACACAAAGTCCCTAGTATATGAACGACCAAATCATGTATTTTTTTGTTGAAAAAGTACAATTGTTGCCGATGATGACTTTCTGCCGATTTCGAGGGTGACTAGAATCGGCTTGAAGTCAAACCTGGGTGACAAGAATTGGCTTCATGTCACCCCCGGGTGACTACAATCAGCTTAATGTCACCCGTGGGTGACTAGCGTCGGCTTGAAGTCACCCTAGGGTGACAAGAATCGGCTTTCAGTCACCCCCTGGCGACTTGTGGGCCATTTCAGGTGGGCAATGGCCCATTGAGCCTCACTAACCCTAGTCCTGCAGGTTAAAACTTATTTACACAAACAGCGTTTATCCGGAGTACAATGGACCTTTATTTTATTTTGCTTTATTTAAAGCAGACAAGATATTGTGTGTTCGTAAAATAACCAGTGCAGGAGGATTCATATCGTATGATTATAGCAGGTACTTTTATAAAAAAGAGCTTATGCGAACATATTTATTGTTAAAAGAAATACAGAAAAACATGGTAATTATTATTAAACGGGCAAAACAGTCAAATACATGTAGATTTACCAACATGATGAAACACAGTAAACTATTAACATTGAAACACAATAAATAATTAACTATGTAACTAACATTTATATATCTTGTCTTGTGAAAACTGTTCCAAAGGTATTCGTTCTCTTTTATACACAAATATTTTTTTAGGATTGTGTATTAAAGAAAAGAAATAACAATTCGTAAAGAAAAATTTTCACAATGGATTATTTAAATCGATATTTGAATAACTTTTTCATAATACTCTTGTCTGATAAATGTTTACAATGTATTTAAAAATGTATCTTGTGAATAGTGTTCTTAAGGTATTCCTTTTCTTTAATACACAACACTTACGTTTTTAATTCAATAATTTGCATTAAAGAAAAGGAATTCCTTAAGAAATAATTCACAAATTAAATACATTTACCAACAAGATAAAACACAATTAACTATTTAAAATGCAACCAACATTTATATTATTTAAAAAACAATGTATTGGTGGCAAACAGCTTGAGTTTTATCTATAACTTTTATTCGTTCTTGGCTTTTTCAAAACTGTTTGTTTGTGTATAGTTATAATGTTATACTGTTACGTGTATTTATACCGGTATAAAAAATGTGATTTGTTTTAAATAAAAGAAGTTTCATCACCTTAGTACTCAACCATGGTAACGTTACTCGCAGCTGCCAGCAATGCATTTAAGTTTGGTTTAGAATTGAAATAACTTAAAAAAAAAATATGTAACATTGATGGCAAACCATCATAAACTTTTACAAAGTGTTTGAATTCAGAGCAGTCATTCCCAGTCGGCAGTGCCTATATGATGCAGTTTAAAAGTTAACGCAACCGTACAGCACGTGTCTTCGTCACTCAGCATGCGGCAACTCATCATAATATGCATGGTAATCTTTCGGGAGTACTTCTTTGATTTGCTGCAGATGTCGATACTTTGCCTGTTTAAGTGACAATGGCCTAACGCGCAGCGGTGGAGCGCGTTCGTCAAATGATGGTGAGGCATTTCTTGACTTACGTATTCACCGAAATCACCATCACTTTAGTTAAGCTTATACATTATGTCGCCCTTGACAGAATATTTCAGCACACGAATATCTGTGACGACTGGAGTCCCCACACCATGACCTGGTCTTATGCTGTTGTAGTAGGTTAGGTTTGAATAGTCCTTGAAGAACTGGTGATCAACGTACTTAACGATGTGTGGATTATTACTATCTGCTTTTGAATCTCTGATAAGCTCAACATACGTCTGGGGTATATACACATCTTTTTTCTTGATCTTTCTTCCTATTGTGGCATGTATGCTTTCACACTCGAGGTACGTGTGTCCTTTCTCTAGAAATTTTTGTTCAATTTCTATCTGATGTTTAACTGCAAACTGCAGTAAGGCACAAGCCAGAGTGACGTTGCGATTTTGATAAGTGCAGCCATCGCTGAACAGTATCACGTTATCTATCCCCGTTACATCTAAGTTTTCCAGGTAGTCAATGATACATGATGCAAATTAACATGCGCAAAGTTCTGCAGCTGTTTCATTCCAGAAGTAGCACACTACTTTTTTGTTGTCAGATCAAAGAATGTAAAGTTGTGACAACACAGTTTTGTTCTATAAAACAAACAACTTGCCTCTAAGTTTGGGCAGAGAAGAATACTTTGCAAATCCATCGTTACTACTTTAACTTTGCCCTCAGTGGAAGCTTTTTCTTTGTCATTTTGCTTTTCTTGTGCGGATTCAGTTTTACGCCTTATTTGCTGACTGTATGTTTCACGGTCTACAGTTTTATTTTTGAAACCTGTACAGAAAGCTAACTTCATTTCATAGAATAGCTTATTAAATTGGGTCCTGCAATAGACTGGCTCAGATCTTTCAAGTGTACTATGTTTGTCATGCTGATACAACTCAGACAAACTTGAGAACTCAGTTTCTAAATAAAGTTTTGAGGTTCGGGCTCTACAATAATGAGACGGCATTCTGGGCACCTCGTTGAGATACTTCACAGCTGATTCTCTTGCCTGTGTGTTTTCATTATTAGCACGAGGTTAACTTGGTGTTGGTGTCGGAATATCATGTTCAGAATCTTCTTTAGCAAGCCAGTTGTCCAAGGTATCCTCCTTTAGGGACAGTGTAGCTAAGAGCAAGGACTTACAAACAACACAAAATGGCTCACACTTTGGGCAATGTATCCCGTTTTCACGCTGATCGTCTAGATGATCGTAATTGAGCGACTCGTCCGGAAATGACGGATGAATGCATGTCAAATGATAGTAACGTTCGCAGTCATCAAACTGACACCGGACATACAATTGACCATTTGCAAATTGATTAGGTATGGTCCTATCTCCACAATCTGTTCTAATATATAAATCAGGTTCCCAAAGTTTGGTTTATAATTGCAAATGTGACATGTCTATGTCTGCAAATTTGTCTCAAAGTCACTTTCTGTGTCGCTTTCTCCACTCATGGGTTACCTGCAGCAAAAATAAAAAGATGCAAGTAATGTGATATAAATCCGCTCACTGCTACAGTGCTGCGCATTATTAAATTGACATGATTACTGGTTCCGGACCGGTTCCACTCAAGTTCCGGTAAATTGAAATTGTGTCGTTATTTTCACCATATTATGCAAGAGATGTGCATAGCTTGGAGCCTAGTGAGACGCCGACTTAGGTGAGACATTGAATTTCAAGGCGTCTTAACGGGATCCAATTTATATACAACTCTGATAATATTGAACAATAAAGTATTATGTTTAAACGATTTGGTACGGTTCCGGTTATCATTTTAATTTATTTAAGTTCAGTACTCTATCCCTAGCATAGGCAAATATCTTGGATATGATATCGATGCTAGATTACTAGGAATCACATTCAGACCCGACCTGTTTGCCACTCGTACAATAGTTTACTAAAACCTAGGATGCTTTATTCTTAAAGCATTCTATCGCACCGAGTGAAACCTTTTACGCAAAACATGATATTTTTTTCTATGTGGTTTACGGATTATTGGAATATGAGATTCATCTTTTGGATACACCCGATCGTATTACTGTAGACAATTTGCCTTTTTGCGTAGTATCGGCATGTAGAAAAAAATAGAGCTATCAAAGGTCAAGCAGTTTGGATCTTAACAATATGCCTAAATTTCTAACATCACAAACAGACCCATAGTGTTTATAATATAATCACATTAAAATAGATGCAGTGCTATGTACTTGTACATGTATATTGAAAGACAATAATTATTCCACAGTCCTTTATTGAATCCAAACGAACTACAGAGTAACAACCAAAACGTGTGTAGATTTATTGTTTACTTTTATAGTTATCCTTCTTTATTCCACATAAAGAAAGTGTGCACTCATTTTTCCATATTGCAAAATCACATATTGCATACTTGCGAACCTTTAACGTGCCAATAATGAAGGAAAATTAATAGATCAACTAGGGTAAGAGTGCACTCTACTTGGGTACGATCTTGTTGGGGGCAAATTATTGGACTTGTTATTCGGAATATATATAAACTTTCCGTACATTTTACGAGCTTAGTTTCAACAATAAATCAAACAAGAAAGGATTACATGATAATTAACAGTTGATCAGAGCAGCTCGACAGTTCGTCTTACACAATATTTTCCCAAACAGATGCAATAACCTATATTATATGAAATGCCGAAGCTACATATGAAAATGCAGTATGACGTTTTCAAGCAAAAATTTAAAATGCCGGAGCTACACATTTGAATTAAAAACACAGATTAATTAATTAGTTTTTGCCATGTTTCATGCAGAATTATTTCACAATTATAACACTACAATTTACATCTAAAAACAATCGCATATTCATTGTTTATGTCTATTTCTTGGCGCATGGATTTGACTTCTTCAGACTGACATTTTAAATGACATTTATTCGCCTGAATATGATTTACAACATGGTTTCTAGAACATATACTGCATCAAGGATACATACATTAATGAAAAAGTATAAAAGCAAATTATTTAATCAACTTACCTTTGTGTTTGAGTCGATTTACCAGCACACTTTTCCGTCCGGCATTTTTTTGTTGACTTTTCTTCGCATGGAAATGCCGGAGCTGCATTCAGTGCAGCTTCGGTATTTTATATATGATAGAAAAAATAGCCAATGGAGTTCCAGCATTTTATCACATGTTCAGTTTTACAAGTTTTGATTGGTTTATTTGAATGGCTACCGGGCAGAAAGAAGCGGGAATATGCGTAGCTTCGGAAAATAGGAAAACCCCAAAATGTGAAAATGTGCAGCTCCGGCATTTTATAACGACGGTATCGATATAGTACTGTACATGATGTAATTAATCTACTGTTATGTATAAACATAGTTGTTTTGTCTAATTTTAACTGTAAAGTACATTGTTTTACTTTCTAATTTTTATGTCGCCCTATAAAGGTGACTGTTTGAAGACAGAATGGTCATAACCTTTATTATATAAATATTATTTTTGACTTTTGTTTTAAATATTGTTATACCGCCACTCTGGGGTGATGTCTCTTTTTCATAGCCTGATTCTCTTGAAGTTTCATACAGAGATGGAACATTATGGCTATACTCCCTGTCTGCAAGTGTACCACATTAAACCACTCTTATAAGTATATACTAAAGTACAATACAATTACATTATTAACCATATTTTCCAAAAAAAATAATGCCCATATGCAATAGAGATACTATAGAGGGGAGCTATTTAACCATGCTCTACCAGCACAAATAATGTAAGTTCAATAATTTCCCACATTTGTCTGTATCTTCATATACATCAATACAACAGGTGTACATGTATATCTATGAATTAATATACAACAATACAACCCTAACATCAGATTTACACTTATCATAACTCATATAATGTTTGTTAAAATATAGTGGCAACGTTGAACCACTTTGTGATGCGGAAAATTCAAAAACTATTAATTTTCTTTTAATTTAAAACAAAGTACACACCCGTGTAACTTTCCTGTCTAATTAATATGAAATTATTAATAATTTCATATGATAATAACATCTAAAAACACAGATCACAAAGTTCTGAGGGTGAATACAGCACACACGATCAGTTACTTTCAGTGTAACTTACAATGACAAATTATCATCCTTATCAAAATAGTAGTTAGTCATAAGCATCAGAGTAAATGTGATCTGTTTACTTAACGCCGACAATGTAACATAACAAACAATAAACAAGAAACCGTCGTAGACGGGTAATGCTCCCCAAAGTTTTTTTGGTCACAATAATGCACTATATATTCAGATAAGAAGAAACGTCAAGAGGGGCATAACTTTGGACAAAATAATACAATGGATGTTTAAGCAACTTAAAAATTCAATGGGCCATAACTCTGTAAATAAATTATCTAACCAGAACCCACTAATAACATGCGCATCTCCTGAAGGTAGTTAAGCTTCCCATAAAGCTTCATTGAAGCCCAGTCAGTAGTTGGGGAGAAATAGCCTGGACAAGAATTGCACTATATGTACAGTTTAAAGAAAATTTCAAAGAGCCATAGCTCTGTGAAAAATCATCTAACCATAACCGGCATAATATGCACATCTCCTGTTGATAGTAAAGTCAGTCAGCTATACTGATTATACAGTTAGTAAGGCTTGATTTGTCATCGTTGGCTTGGGTACTACATGTACTTACATGTACCCTAGGTACGGTAAAATACAAAAACGTACCTGGGAATTTTAACGCTTAATCGGTTGTTGTCGGCTATTTTGTAAAAATTATGTTCACATTATGTAAATTTAAATGGCCTTTATATTATCGAAACTCATACTCAAAAAGCCTGTTGATGCAGATTTTTTAAAAGAGTAGTTTGTTTAAGGTTAACAATATCATTTATGGTAATCAGTAGCGCGTTTTACGACATCAGATTTTGGGCAGATAAACAACCAGGTACAGTCTAATATCACCGGAAACGTTTAAGTACATTTACCGTACCCGGGGTACATGTAAGTTTACTTAAGAGTACCAGGGGTACATGTAAGTATTACCTGAGCCGACAATGACCAAAAAAGCCTTAGTAAGTGAGTGATGGTGTATGGGATATGCACCCTCAGTAATTTCATACCATACGAGAGCTTCGTATGGTATGAAATAACATGCACTGAGGGTGTATACACCATCACTTTCTAACAGTGTAAGTTATAATAAAAAAAATCATCATTTAATCTATAAAAATACTACCGATAGTTACAATGTAGTCATCAGCATCAGAATAAAAGTGGTCTGAATACTTAAAACCGTCAATGAACATAACAAACAATAAATAAGCAGAATAAGAACTTCAATAAAATGTAATACAAAAAAAACAAAAAAAAAAAACAACATATTTTGCATATAACCGGTAATGAAAGTTATCAAAGGTGGGAGTGTGCGTAACACTGTAATGTGTTTTATTTTTCATGAAAGAGTCAATTGAACGTGTTAGAGGTTCATTGAATCAACCATGAGATAAAAAAGATAAATTAAACACGAGGCTTACAACGCTGACACGAAGAGTGTCCAAATTAATTCAAACAATAAATTCAAAACAATGACATTTCTTGATTATAACTAATGCTCGATTGGTCATTGTGGGCTCGGGTACTACTTACATGTACCCCGGGTACTCTTATGTATACTTGAACGTCATCAATGATGACGTCCAATACATCACTCATTCCATATTACTAGAGTTGCGACACCTTAAGGGTTTCGCGTGATGGAATGAGTGGGGAGATGAAATCAAATTGAAAACCTATTTCTTTTTGTGCATTTAATGATGGTAACCAAAGTTCTCGCAAAGATTTATTATACATATCACATGATAGTAACCATAATACTCGCAGACATGTTTATTTTTTCGAGGCCGTTCGATACGCTATCCTTAAAAAGTAGAACTTCAATTCCCATGACTATAATATTAAAAACGTGAAAAGAGCAAACAACTTCAGTTTGTCGGACATCCCCATCTTAAACACTATCGACTAGCATTAAGCCTTTTTCTGTGCCTACAAAATTCTGTGTATTTTATTTAAACATCATTATAGCTTTGCGTTCAAGATAGTGTTGAATTCATTTTGCGATGCAATCAGCGCTTTGATTTTATATTACGAAATGTACTACGCAGTACATTGTGTGACGTCATTTCGGTGACGAAACACAATAGTTTTATTTACTCTCTCTGGAATTTAAGGACATGTCGCGGACGTTGTGTTTTTTTATCTGTAAACTATTTGTTTAAAGCATCGAACGAATGCAAAACGTATTTCGGATTGTGTGTTCATCATGCATAAATGTAAACATAGATAGGAATCCAATACAATTGTGTGGTTTGAACTAAGTTTTGATAAAGACATGGATTAATAAAGGTGGAAGTGCATATCGTTTCAAGGTGTTTGTTATAAACTTTGGATTAAAGTAGTCAACTTATTGTTACAAACATTGGATTAACGATGTCATTTAGGTAAGCGTGACGTGTATACTAAATAAAGTTTTTTATAACTCTTGTTAAAGCTGAAATTGAGTCATGATATCAAATTTCGCTACAAAACGGTGTCAGTTGCAATAGATATTTTAATGTGCAACGTTAAATTATAATTATGTTTGATTATTTTGTTTATTTGTTACGCACTTTATGCTGCTAATGATGTGTTGCTCACGGCAAGCCTCGCCGTGTAAACCTTTCTTCAACTCGTCGGACAAATTCAAGTACACGTGATACTTACATTGTATTTAATTTTTTCTGTGTATTTGATGATGGTAACCAAAGATATCGCAGAGATTTTAATATACATGAAACTATTTCAATTAATGCTATTTTGAGAAGTCCGTCCCCGCTCTGCCGTGTGTTATTGTTTATATCATACTATTTTGCTCATCTATATAAAAATTTCTCAAAACCGGCTTTCCGTACTTTATTTTGCATGCAACTGATTGCGCAATTTATGAGGTATACATGTTGTGTGACGTAATTTATTTGTCAAAACAAACAATTTTAAGTTAAATTCTCTGGATGTTTTTAACAGTTATTTATTTGTTTAAAGCATCGAACGAATGCAAAAACGTGTAACGCGTGCCGCCGACTTCCTGAGGCCGCCACCGAGCACTATGTGCGCGACCTCACAATGACGATGTGCCTTCCGAAACCCTCGGAAGGCCGATTACAAATAACAATTAATAAAAACTAATTTTTCTCAGGCTACCTGCCTTATGATTGGAAAATGAAGAGTAATTGAGTCGCCTTAAATATATACAATGCGACCAAAAGAGGGGAATCGATGCCTTCGACCGATTTCCTGAGGCCGCCACCGAGCGCTATGTGCGCGGCCTCACAATGCCGATGTTCCTTCCACGAATCCTCTGGCTTCCGTGAAGCTACATGTCACCGCCTCCGTGAGGCTACTGGCTTCCGCGAAGACACTGGCTCACGTCACCCCAAGGCCTTAGGTGAAGCTTCCGTCACTGCCTTGTACGACGTCCGTAGATTCCAACCCTCTGAAGACCCTCTCCAAGAAACAGGAACTCTGCAGCCCGGGCAGCACCGTTTAAAGCTTGAAGCCAACGTAAATACCCAACTGCTCCAGAATACTGTTCTTTTAGAGTAACGTCCCTTTTCTTCAGATGTTGATCCGCTCGCATACACCGGAGGACTCCCCCAACTTGCCTTTTTGCAAGCCTTTTATATACTGGCAAACAGAGCGCCACCTAGCTAACGGAAAGACACGATCCGGAAACTACCGACGTTTCCGAATTCCATCCGCACTCTACGGAGATCACCGATCAGCATTTCTCCTTCACTAACACAGAAACTAGCCGAATATATACGCCGGATTTTACTAGAAACATTCCTTAAATATCAAATACTCTTTAAATGCTTAATATATTACTTTTAGCCATACAATTAACTTACTTTATGAAGAACAAGTTACAATTTAATATTGTTAACGTGGCAAATGTAAAACTAAGGGAGGTAATTATACTGTAGCTGTGAAGAAACGCAAAGCATATATTTCGACTACGAATCCTTTCGTTATATTACCCACGCCTCCGATTTGACATGAGTCCCCTCATGATTCCAATATACAAAACTAATACAATCAAACACTACAACTAATCCAAAAACTGTACACAAGCAAACTTCAACAAGAGCTATCATACACAATGCAAAAGCGAATCTCTTCCTGAGATAATGAATGTATCAACATCAGTACCAAAAATAAAACTACTCACTACTTAACATGGTTCGTACTGAACCAAAACACACAGCCTCCATTATCATACCCAGCTTCTTAATCTGTTTTGACGAGGAACAGCAACATTCTGCATGGGCCGATGGAGAATCATGACTATCAAACACTGTTGCACCAGCAACCTTTAAAGGCTTCAATGACGACCTTTCCCGCAAAGAGGCATTTGCGTCAAAGACACTTGGCTTTTCTGAAGTCGTCCTTTCTTTGTCGCGAGGCCCATGTCGATTATTAGGACACTGCCTCCTCACGTGAAACTTTGAGCCACAGGTATAACACCGTCGTTCCATGACGCTTGGCCTTGAACCATATCTGGGTTTTGAAGTTTCTGCGGTGCCCATGAACTGATTTAGTTGTTTGCTGAGCATGTCAACCATCTTTTGAAGCTCATCGAGTTGCTTCATTGGCTTATTGCCATCTGTACCTACCGCAGACACATGGCCGTCGGACTTTGCTCTTTTTGTCCGATTAAAGGCTTCGAGCTCCACAGCGTGCCTGATGGCATCATTGAGGCTTACTGGTCGGGCCTGTTTGATGCGTAGTCTCATGTCCGCACTATGAAGAGCATCAAGGAACTGTTCTTTGGCCAATGTTTCTTTCAAGTCTGCCGGTGCAGAGGGGTATGCCAGGTTGGTTAACCGTCGAATGTCTTGCCCCAACTCTCCCAAGGTCGCCGATGCTTTTTGCCTGCGATCGCGTAACTGCACTCTGTACAGTTCCGTCTGGTTAGGAGGCGCAAAACGTTCTTCTATGGCTTGCAACAGTGAATCAAAATCTCTGGAATTGTGTGCAAGGTTTCCCAATACCCCTTGCGCTTGGCCACGCAACGACACTGCCAAATACAATCCCCTGTCGTTGTAGTCCCATTGGTTAATCTCAGTGCACGTCTCAAAGTGCTCTCTATAATCTCGCTAAGATGATCGTCCATCATACGTAGCTGCCTTAACGGAAGCTGAAGGATTCAATGAAGTCTTCTTTCTTGTTGTTACATTTTCTCCGGGAAAAATAACTTTGATTGAGGCTTAGGTGTCTCTGTTTCTAGACCAGGAGTAGAGAAGCGAGTCTGGATTTTGTCACGCTCTAATCTATCAAGTTCCTTCTCCAAAGTCAACGTTTCACAATTTGCAACGAGGGCTTCATTTTCCCGCTTCAACCGCTCCATTGCTTCAAGAAGACTTGCGTCACCACCTTGAGCCATTTTGAGGCCTGGGCTTGACAGGTTAGAACTGTCGATAGGTTTCTGTACCCTATCCCACCGCTGCCACCAAATATGTAGCGCGAGCCGCCGACTACCTGAGGCCGCCACCGAGCGCTATGTGCGCGGCCTCACAATGCCGATGTTCCTTCCACGAATCCTCTGGCTTCCGTGAAGCTACATGTCACCGCCTCCGTGAGGCTACTGGCTTCCGCGAAGACACTGGCTCACGTCACCCCAAGGCCTTAGGTGAAGCTTCCGTCACTGCCTTGTACGACGTCCGTAGATTCCAACCCTCTGAAGACCCTCTCCAAGAAACAGGAACTCTGCAGCCCGGGCAGCACCGTTTAAAGCTTGAAGCCAACGTAAATACCCAACTGCTCCAGAAAACTGTTCTTTTAGAGTAACGTCCCTTTTCTTCAGATGTTGATCCGCTCGCATACACCGGAGGACTCCCCCAACTTGCCTTTTTGCAAGCCTTTTATATACTGGCAAACAGAGCGCCACCTAGCTAACGGAAAGACACGATCCGGAAACTACCGACGTTTCCGAATTCCATCCGCACTCTACGGAGATCACCGATCAGCATTTCTCCTTCACTAACACAGAAACTAGCCGAATATATACGCCGGATTTTACTAGAAACATTCCTTAAATATCAAATACTCTTTAAATGCTTAATATATTACTTTTAGCCATACAATTAACTTACTTTATGAAGAACAAGTTACAATTTAATATTGTTAACGTGGCAAATGTAAAACTAAGGGAGGTAATTATACTGTAGCTGTGAAGAAACGCAAAGCATATATTTCGACTACGAATCCTTTCGTTATAAACGTATTTCGGATTGTGTGTTTATCATACATAATTGTAATTGTTATAAATATTGGATTATCATCGTCATTAAGGTAAACGTGTTGTTTATACTAAATTGATTTGCTGCTCACGTTTATTTATTGATTCAATAATTGAACCCTAAATTAATAATGTATTTGTCTAATGATTAGCATGCATATTACGGGCAAAAGACCGCGAGGCGGGCGTTGACCGTTAATTTGTATCACTTTTCTGAAATACAAAGAGACATTACCTTATAGGGATACAAGTCAAATAATTTCTGCCGTCACCTATTTTCGCGATGGAAAATCATAGAGCGCTGGAGCACATAGACACTTCGACAAACGCTATATGACACGTAGATGCATTCCTCATGAAATAATACGGCATGGCAGTAATTATTAAGTAGCGAATCGTACTCTATGTTATTGTATTTTGATTTTCTACGATCAAAATACGTCTGTTTGCCTCCCTGTGTGACACATCTTGTTTCCCATAATGCATTGCAAATTGAAAATTGCTCTAGATTCTGTTAACAAAATCATAAAAAAAGATAACCCGTCTAAATTATTTGCGTACTTCCGGTTTACAATACCGAATAAGATTAGTTTCGAAATATTTTCTTCAATGAACCAAATATTCTATAGTTAATATTATTCCTTTACATAAATAAACAATTGTTTAAAAGTTTAATTTGTTCACAACATCAACGGCCGCGTTTCTTTCGTCGACAACTATACATGTCTGTGTGACGTCACTGCTTTCGTCAATACGTCATTAAGAAGTAAAAATTGAAACTGACATACTCTGGTGGATGTTTACATTGTTGAAATTTAATAAATTAATGGAATGCACTCGATTGGTAAGTCATTATTTAATTAAAATATTGCGTTTGGTTACATAAAACATCAATCTATATAATATTACTAAAGATTAACTTTGATAACATGGGAACTGTTTTCGGCACATACAAAATTTCGCCGATTTTAAATTTAAGGTCATTATTATTCAGTCAAACTAATGGAACATAAAAGTTATCATTTTATTAAGTTTTGGAGTTATTTCTTGAGTATATTCTACGTGATTATTCTAAAGACCCTTTCTTTTGTGATGTATTAAGTTACGTTGTGATTGTAAACAATATTGCATCTCCGACTCATACTCGATCATTTTCGTACCAAACTGTTTCAAACTGTAAAAAATCAAACTGTGCTTACAAACACATTGGAAAGAGACTAATTCATATGTTCATTTTATGGATTCTTTTTGATTTTCTTTTAGAAGCTGTTCTGTCAAATGCTGGACTTCACACATTCCATGCAGCATTCTGCTGAGCAAAACTGACTGCGTGCTTTGTACTCAACAACGAAGCAATTCTGGACCTATAAAGCTTGACCGGGACTGAAACATTAGCAATTGTGACTCTGTACTGTTCAACGTTAGTGGACTGTAAAGAAACTGCGATTATTGTGAAGAGACTCTGTATGTCTGTAAGCAAAAAGAATATACAGCATAACAAATATCAGGTGTGAAAACAATGTGAAAGCATAGTGAAATTAACAATTTGCAATCAGGCATGTCAAATGAATTGTTGATATTACAAATGATAGTTCCCAGTCAGCTCTATACGTTTTTTTCTGTATTTCTATTACTAGTATTAATTCATAAAATGTATGCCACAATTAAAAAGCACACTCTGTTTAGAGACCATTGTGTTGTCTCATTGTGTGATGATGACTTTGAGTAATACATTGTACATTAAACAATATCTACTAAGTTGTTTTTAAGTATCAGATTTCTTGTTTATTATATAAATGAATGTTAATTTTTGCTTAAATATAAATGTGCATAATGCAGTGCCAGTAGCACACTTTGCAATATTTTTATTACAAAAGAGTAAGTAGTAAACGTATACCTATAATTAATAATCCTTGCCTAAAAGTTCATTTGACACACCTGAGACCATGTGTATTTCCATTATTATTTTGCACATTATGCTGACACTTTGAAAAAATTGTAAATAAGCGAAAAGCAGAAGTTTAGTCTTGTCAACTGTCTCTGATTAATTTTTTGAAGACCATATAAGAAGCGAAAGTGTAGGATACGGTATTCATTTTATTTGATGACTGCTTGTTATAATTTCTTCATAGAAGGCGTACTGGATAAGTGGAGTATTTTTTTTTGGTTTTACATCTTTGATGAAGTCAACTCATTGACATTTAGTGCCATGACTGAGCGTGTTTTTTAACTAACAAACGCGCGGTAGGAACTTACCAAATATATGCAAACTCATAACAGTGTGTCTAATACTACATGATTGAGTGCACAGAAACAAGGGCGAGAAGATAAGGGTATAAATGAACATACTGAATGTGTTATTTTGTTTATGAGCTTGAACATACAAAAACTTGACTTTAATCAATTGGGATGTACATGCAGTTTAATAATCGGGTTGGTATTTTATAATCATATGTGGAAACTGCCTCATTCACATGCAATACGCAGCTGCTGTCTATATGTTTAATGCCACATTCCATAATGACTGAATATCTTTACTTTCAAAACATGACAATGAATTAAATGAAATGAAAATAAACGAAATAATGTAATTAAATTCAGGCGAAAAATATTTGATTATATTTTATTTAAATATGGTTTGGTAAATTATTTACTGGTAAAACAATTCTTGTTGATAACAGTAAATTCGTGATAATAAGTATGTTGTTGTTTATTTTTTGTCTCACACATAAAGAGACAGGTACACTCATATATTTAGCGTTAAGCTTATGATGTGGGTCTTCATCATAAACCGAAATTTTTGCTACTAGTATTTTCTCCTTAGCACCAACCTAGTAATGTTCGATCAATCTCTGTATGCCATAAGCGATAGTTTTTACCAACTGTTAATTCCTGAGGATTCAGAAAAATACAATAAGTTTACCACATTTCATGACATAAGCTCTAACAGTGCGGAAGATATGCAAAGAGTATTGTGTCCAAAGCCAAAGGTGATATTTCTGGTCTGTGTAATTTTGCGCAGTGAATGAGGTCTATGCACTTCTTTCAAGATAGACGCAAATACTCCCGCAAGCATTGTTGCATTTATATGTTTATTAACATTAATTAAGTACAAAATGTTTTTCATTTACATATGCAGGGGATACATTTATGATGTCGATGATTTAGACATGGGACCAAAATAATGAAGTACGACACCATTCTTTTGTATGCTTAAATTAAATAAAATCGTTTTAGAAATAATCTCGCCCTAAAACATAAATGGCATCCCTGCATATGGAAAACATCAATAAAACACAGTTTCGTAAGATTTATTTTTTTAATTCTAACATTGTTTTGAAAAATGTAAACAAAAAATGAAATACATGTTTAAGAGTTTGAAAACAGTACAATGGGTTACTATACAAAAAGCATAGCTTCATTAACTTGTTTAAGATTTGAACAAATTATATTTTATTGCTTTGAAAAATTACATATTGTTTTGTAAAGAAATTGAATGTTTTGTTGCATGATAATGTGCAGACATATATTACCCGTGTTATCTTTAACAAACATCAAATAAGCTTTTGCCCGTAAATTAGGTAGCACCTATTATCATATTACCAGTGTGTACTTACATTTATCCGACACGTCTCGGAAAGCCTCCCCGTGTAAACCTTTCTTCAACTCGTCGCACACAATAACACATAGATTAATGTCATGTATATCTAAACAACCACACTCGATCTCCACAAAAGACATGCATGTGTACTTCGTATTGATATTCAAACACAATTATTACGTCGTTGTTTATCGATTAAACGCCGAACTGACTAAACTGTATATTGAATTAATAACGCGTAACTTAGTTTCTTAGTTTCGTAGCAAGATGGAAGCTAGCCTAAGCGCTTTTCATGACGTGACGTCACAATGTTTATCTGCGCGCGTGTGGTTTTCCATAAATATTTAAACACAAAATACTCGAAAACTTGATTTTTCCCAGGTATAACGCCTACGCCAACAGGTAGATCGCATTCTGGTCCATATACATGTCAAATGTCAGCAAACGTGTTGGGCCAGGTGTAGAAACTTTTTATACTTATTTCTGTTTAGTTGCACTGGCTGAACCAAAAGAATTATGTAGTCGTTTCTAAATAATCACGAAACAACCTGCTAATGCATATATGCTTGCCAGTTACTGAGTTTGTGCATTTCCATTCATTATATTATCGGCCTTGGCAAACAGCGTAGACTCATATGAGACGCCGCGTGATGTCTGCTATTTCGTTACGCTGAAGATTTTCATATCCACGGGTGTTTTTATGTCAAATGATATGGTTTTTCAATAGATCGTATACTTATCTACAAAACAGCGAATTAGCGTTCACTTTACATCATTTTTAATTATTTTATTTTGTTAATACTTTCTCGCGTTCTTTTCGAACGTGTATTGGCAGCCACAGTAGCAACAACCGCGTCTTCTTCTTCTTCCATGTGATGTACTAATCTCACTCTGGAGCATACTCGTACATTTGTTGTATACAAGGTGATCGTGAGAGTGCAGTTAAAAGAATAAAACATTTAATATTTATAATATGTACAGTCAGGAAAGCTCAATGTTTGAATTGGAGGCCGGCCAGTCCTTCCCTGAATGACTCTGGGGTCTGTAGAACTGTGAGGTACTTTGGTAGCTGGTTCCACAATCGAGCTCCAGAGATAAAGAATGAGTGGCGGTAGGTGTCTGTTCTGCAGTAGGGTATCCAGTAACGGACCACTGCACCATCCATGTCTTCGAGACCACGTCCTCTTGTAGATGTGATGGATCGCCGGAGAGGATCGGTGGCTGGAATGTCGAGAAGACCATATGTGATCCGATACATCATCAGAAGTTCAGAGTGCTGGCGGCGGAGTTCAAGGGTATGTAGCCCAAGGTCTGCGATCATCTGGCTAGTGCTGCTTGTAGTCCTGTAGTTGCCTGTGATAAATCGCGCTGCTCTTCGCTGTACAGCCTCTAACTCTTGAATACATGCCTGTGTGTGAGGGTCCCAAGCTGCTGATGTGTAGTCGAGGACAGGTCTGACTAGTGACTTATATCACTGCAACTTTATGTCTTTTGGGCAGCTTGAGAGGTTTCTGCGGAGGAAGGCGACAGAGTTATTGGCAGACTTAGTGCGGCTGTCCACGTGTGGTTTCCAGAAAAGATCACTGGCAAGTGTCCCGCCTAAGTACTTTCCTGTCTTGACTAAGGCCAGCTGGTGCCCGTGGATGCTGTAGTCTGCTTGAGTCGGGGTTCGCTTTCTTGTGATCCTCAGTACCTCACATTTGTCTGGGTTGAAGGACATCTTCCAAGTTGTTTCCCACTCCTGGATGGCATTGAGGTCATTCTGCAGTATCTGTGCATCCTCTAGAGACTAAATCTTTCTGTACAGAAGACTGTCATCCGCGAATAGCCTTGTTGTGGATTGAACTTTGGAGGGCATGTCGTTGATGTACACCAGGAAGAGCAAGGGTCCTAACACCGAGCCTTGAGGGACACCTGAAGTTACTGGTGCTGGTTTTGACTGTACGCCCTCGACCTGTACCTGTTGACTTCGGTTTGAGAGGAAGCTTTTAATCCAGGTGAGAACGTTTCCACTGATGCCGTAGTGCTTCAGTTTCACAGCAAGGTGTTCATGCGGAACCTTGTCGAACGCCTTGCTGAAGTCAAGTAAGATGGCGTTTATCTGCTCACTGTAGTCAAGAGCTGACGAGAGGTCCTGTAGGGTCAGGAGTAGTTGCGTCTCACATGACCGACGCTTCCTGAACCCATGCTGTGCGTCTGACAGAATGTTCAGGTCTTCCATATGCTGCATTATCTGGCTGTGCATGATGTGCTCCATGATTTTGCAGCAGACGGAGGTTAGGGAGATAGGCCTGTAGTTGGCAGGTGTGCTTTTGTTTCCCTTCTTGAATATTGGAGCAACCAATGCTTGCTTCCAGTCATCAGGCACACAGGCTTGTGACAGAGAGGCCTGAAAGATGATGGTCAACATGGGTGAGAGTTCACTTGCAAATTCTTGAAGGAACCTTGTAGGGATGGCATCAGGTCCTGTTGCCTTGTGTGGGTTCAGATTCCGCAAGAGTTTGTGAACACCCTCATTTCCGATGTCGAATGTTGCCATTGAAGGGTATGGTGTACCGCTCATCTTTGGGATGTTACTTGAGTCCTCTTCTGTGAACACACTTGTAAATTGCTCATTCAAGATTGCAGCCTTAGACATTGGGTCGTTATATAAGAGTCCATCATGTTTCAGGGGGGCAATACCACTGCTGTCACATCTTCTTGTTTTGATGAAGGAATACAGCTTCTTAGGGCTGCGATCTTCAGATACGGTATCGCTGATGTAAGTGTTGTATGCCCTTCTACACTCGTATTGGACTTATATCGAGTGAGGTCTTCTGGTTTCCCTGTATGTTTGGATCTCCTGAGGGCCCTCTTCTTTTGTCTTGATAGGCGCTTGATTTTTCGACTCACCCCGGGTTGGTTGAAACGTTGAGTTGCGAGTTTGGATGGAACATGTTCTTCTATGGTGTTGATACAGAACTGCTTAAATTCATTCCAAAGAGTGTTGATGTCTGTATCCAAGTTATGTCTGTTGAGGAAGATGTCGCGAAATTTGTTAATGGTTGTTTGGGTGGTGGCAAGGTCAGCATGTTTCCAAAGCAGAATCTTTCTCTGAGGTGGTTTGGCTCTGGGAACACGTGTTGAGGCCTGCACAAATACAATGTCATGGTCACTGACGCCTGGGACTGGCTTGATCTTCTCTACCAGTGATGGCCTATTTGTTATGAAGAGGTCATGGATGTTGTTACCTCTTGTTGGAAATGTTACGCACTGTTCTGCCCCCAGGTCAGCAATCATGTCAAGAAAGGTTTGGTCAATCTTGCTGGAGTAAGAATAACCATTGATGGTATTGGTATTCCAATCGATGTCAGGCAGATTGGCGTCACCAACAATCCATATTGTAGCGTCTGAGTTATGTTGATGTAGGTTGCTGATTACAGTTCTCATTTCTTCCATGTATGTGTGATCGCTGTTAGGTGGTCTGTATAGTGATCCGATGATCAGGGTTTGCTTGCCTGGGCATTCGAAACGTGCAGCACAGAATTCAGTCTGAGTTGTCAGTGCCATGTCAGTTCCAACTATGCTGTCCTTGACTGCTATCATCACTCCGCCATAGTGGTTGTTTGGTCTGCCACGTCTGGCAACGAAGTTGTACCCTACAGGGAGAACTTCTCTTTCAAAATAGCCGTTGTGCATCCATGTTTCACAGCCAAAAACGATATCGGGATTGGATTCTTGGAGGAGTAGCCAGAATTCAGATCGTTTGGCTCGCATGCTCTGGAAATTGATCAGCAATATCCTAAATGATGCTTGTGTTTGTGCACGTTGTCTGGTATTCTTGGCAGGGGACGAGGAAAATTGTGGCGGGCCCGGTGACGACTGTACAGAGCTGAAGCTTGATGTCTGATTATCAAGTGGGCTTGAGTGTTGGCTTTGGTGACTGTGGCTACCATAGGTACTGTAGGAGTTCTCTGTCGCTACAGAGGTGTTGATGGAGTCAGCAGTTGTTGAGTTAAACAGAGAAGTTGAGAAATTTGGCAGGCCGCAACAAAAACAGACCCAGCTAGTGTCTTTTATGCCCTGGAGAACAGCAATGGGCATGTTCAGGCATTTGGTGTGGATACAGGTATCGCAGGAGTCACAACATACAGCATTCTGGTTGGATTAACAAGGTTTTTGGCACTGACGACGGGGAATCTGTATGTTGGGCCTGGGTAAGGGTGGCAGTCATTAGATTGTGTGATCCTGTTGTGGAAGTAAGATTCAAGACCTGGATATGTCGAATCAGCTGGTGGTCTTAGCTGGACAAGGAATAAGAAGTAAGAACATGTATGAAGATTCATTTCAGGAGATGTGCTTCTTTCTCAGATTAATGTATCAATCGTTGATATCCGAAATGTTTGTCCGAAATGTGTGATACTATTGACATGACCGTTTTTGCAGGTGTTAAGCTGGTCAGAGTTATGCTTCGCTTCGTGGAACAGATGGATGGTAGAAGTGGATGCTATCTGGAGACGAACAAATGAGTACCTGACTGAAACCCCCCTAAAATAAACCCTTTTCGTTAACAGAATAGTAGATTGCGCCTCACGATCACCTTGACCCTTGACCCTTCCGTCACCGGAAATCAGGGTAGACAATTTTCAGATATGCAAATGAGGTCCGACCTCACGACCCCTACTTTCTATTACGCATTTTAGCGAACAGATGCGAGTATTCCGAATGATAATGTGTTAAATATGCAAAGGTGAGGGGTTACCGTTGACGTATTCAATGAAAAAGAAACCGGAAAGTTAAAAAATATGTAAACAAACTTTCACGGAAATTTTTAGGAGCCAATATGATGAAGTTATCAGGCATATACGCGGATGAAACCGTAATTTTCTTGAAGAAAACTTCATTATAAAATTATTTCATGCAAGTTTTATGGGATTGATGCTGAATTCCGTAGCTGGAAAGAGCGGGTGAAAGTGCGCCAGGGGAGGTAACTTGCTCCAGAAACGAACGTGCGCAGTTATCCATATCGACGTGCACGCGGGAAACACAGTAAATAAACACGAAATTTGCAAAGCATTCTATGTAATCATTGATATGCGATGTCAAGTTTGTTTCAAATCAGGTAAATATACAAGTTGCAATAAAAAAATTACCGTGACTACGTTTATATTGTTGGAAAATATTGCATTTATATTCGGACCACTTTCGTCCCAAAATATTTCTTACCCGTGTTTTCAATGATAATAATGATTTGTGTAACTACTTTAACTCTGCCAGAATGCTATCGTAGTAAGCATAATTGTTTTTATCCCTAACCATGGGAGAGACATATTGTTTTGTGCCGTCTGTCTGGTTGTCTGTTGGTTAAACAACTTAATGACTTGACAATGACATGTCTAAACTTTGTAATTGAAGTTACTTATCATGTCAAATATTGAATATGCTAATAAAAAATAAATATTGTAATTGAATTAACTTTGTTAAAACATGTATGATAAATTGAAATGAGGCTTTAATTTTCAAAACCTTTATTTATTTATTTCAGTTGTAAATACATTGTACTGATGAGCCAAGATCTGTTTGACACCGTCACCGGGAGCGACTGTGAGACGCAGCCTGAATAAAGAAAAAAAAATAAAATCTCGTTATTGTTTGGTAATGGGTTAAATGACCTGATGAAAATTAACATGTTTCATTGTCAAAAGATTTCAGACTCTGATGAAACTCTGCCTCCAGACGACATGGACACCAATGCACCAGAAATATCCCAACACCACTCAGAAACAGCTACTGAACAAAATACGGTTAGTGAATTTTCTTCAACTTCTTACAGTGCCTATAGTGTCAGTGTAACTTCATCACAGCCTGCTACTGAACCAGCCCCTAAAAAGCTAAAACTACATGTATCCATACAAACTATTGATCCTTTGCTGATTGACAGTCAGAGTCTGCAGTTATCTCAATGTACGCAATTGCCTTCTTCACACATTTTCTATACAACTTGATGTGCATATCTTTTCATACTACAAGAGTTTTGCTAGTTCTTTTTACAGATATTTAGATGTCTTCTGGTGGAAGTTTTATTTAAAATTAATGTAGGTCAATGCATGTCATTTACAACAGTGTATTCTCATTGTATACATTTTATTTTTCTTAGACTAGCTATCAAACATCTTCTTCCTATCATTGTTAAAATAATGTAAATATTATTCATTGAGGACATTTACAAATCACAAACACTTAAGTGAATAACACCCTATAGCTAGTCTATGAACATGTGTATGCATGCAATGCCGTAGCTTACTAAGGTCATGAATTTTAACGTACATGTTATAGTTAATCCACATGCACATTTAATTCCTTTCTGGTATAAATTGCTTTTTATTTTTTCATATACTTCATGGGCAGTATTCAAGTAGCTAATTAAGTTAAAAATAACGTTACTCAGTGTAGTTTGTTTGAGATTACTTTGAAGAATCACAGGTATGTTCATACTTTTATATTATATTAATTTCTAGAAATGTACAAGGTAAAAATCAGGGAAAAAACACACAATATTTTTCCCCAATTTTCCCCCATTGTAATGGTAGTGGGTGGGGTAAAGCAATACCATTTGCAAACCACAAACTCATGTGTATTACTATTTTATTACTATATATGTATTATATGTGTCTTCAAACATATTTATTGATGCAACTAACATCATTTATAAGATAGTTTATTGAAATTATGAGACTAATCAATGAAATTCCTGCTATTTCTATATTTTCTGCAATTTTCACACGTCCCCGAAGGTCTTTGATAGACAAAAAATACACTCATCAGCTTGGAGGGAATGTTTGTGCTGGAATTTGTTCATACATAACTGACATACATATTGAGCACTAGTTTTCGTTCCCAGTGTTTTCTATTGCTGAAATAACATATGGGGTCAGATTTTAATGAAAAATAAAAAACAGCAGATTTTATATAGCCGTTTTTTTATAAACTTCAATTTCGTCAAATTTTTGTTTAGTTTTCTGTTTATATGGTCAAACTAGTCTTTTTTTTCCTTTCAAGTCAAAAATTCAGAAAATATATAGTTTTGTACATACTATTTCACTTTTTAAAACTAGGTGGTTGTTGCTAAAATTTGTACTCTGTTTGACACCGTCACCGGAAGCGACTGTGAGACGCAGCCTGAATAAAGAAATAAATAAAATCTCGTTATTGTTTGGTAATGGGTTAAAAGACCTGATGAAAATTAACATGTTTCATTGTCAAAAGATTTCAGACTATGATGAAACTCTGCCTCCAGACGACCTGGACACCAATGCACCAGAAATATCCCAACACCACTCAGAAACAGCTACTGAACAAAATACGGTTAGTGAATTTTCTTCAACTTCTTACATTGCCTATAGTGTCAGTGTAACTTCATCACAGCCTGCTACTGAACCAGCCCCTAAAAAGCTAAAACTACATGTATCCATACAAACCATTGATCCTTTGCTGATTGACAGTCAGAGTCTCCAGTTATCTCAATGTACGCAATTGCCTTCTTCACACATTTTCTATACAACTTGATGTGCATATCTTTTCATACTACAAGAGTTTTGCTAGTTCTTTTTACAGATATTGAGATGTCTTCTGGTGGAAGTTTTATTTAAAATTAATGTAGGTCAATGCATGTCATTTACAACAGTGTATTCTCATTGTATACATTTTATTTTTCTTAGACTAGCTATCAAACATCTTCTTCCTATCATTGTTAAAATAATGTAAATATTATTCATTGAGGACATTTACAAATCACAAACACTTAAGTGAATAACACCTTATAGCTAGTCTATGAACATGTGTATGCATGCAATGCCGTAGCTTACTAAGGTCATGAATTTTAACGTACATGTTATAGTTAATCCACCTGCACATTTAATTCCTTTCTGGTATAAATTGCTTTTTATTTGTTCATATACTTCATGGGCAGTATTCAAGTAGCTAATTAAGTTAAAAATAACGTTACTCAGTGTAGTTTGTTTGGGATTACTTTGAAGAATCACAGGTATGTTCATACTTTTATATTATATTAATTTCTAGAAATGTACAAGGTAAAAATCAGGGAAAAAACACACAATTTTTTTCCCCAATTTTCCCCCATTGTAATGGTAGTGGGTGGGGTAAAGCAATACTATTTGCAAACCACAAACTCATGTGTATTTCTATTTTATTACTATATATATGTATTATATGTGTCTTCAAACATAGTTATTGATGCAACTAACATCATTTATAAGATAGTTTATTGAAATTATGAGACTACTCATTGAAATTCCTGCTATTTCTATATTGTCTGCAATTTTCACACGTCCCCGAAGGTCTTTGTTAGACAAAAAATACACTCATCAGCTTGGAGTGAATGTTTGTGCTGGAATTTGTTCATACATAACTGACATACATATTGAGCACTAGTTTTCGTTCCCAGTGTTTTCTATTGCTGAAATAACATATGGATTCAGATTTTAATGAAAAATAAAAAACAGCAGATTTAATATAGCCGTTTTTTTCTAAACTTCAATTTCGTGAATTTTTTGTTTTGTTATCTGTTTATATGGTCAAACTCTGCATTTTTTTTCCTTTCAAGTAAAAAATTCAGAAAATATATAGTTTTGTACATAATATTTCACTTTTTAAAAATAGGTGGTTGTTGCTAAAATTTGTACTCTGTTTGACACCGTCACCGGGAGCGACTGTGAGACGCAACCTGAATAAATAAATAAATAAAATCTCGTTATTGTTTGGTAATGGGTTAAAAGACCTGATGAAAATTAATATGTTTCATTGTCAAAAAATTTCAGTATATAAATATTACATGGCTGACAGTGTGACAGTAAATTTGTCAACTTGAGTAAATACTGTCAACCGAGGCGAAGCCAAGGTTGACAGTATTTTTCCGAAAGTTGACAAATTTACTGCCACCCTGTCAGACATGTAATTTTAATTTTATTATACCGAATAAACTATTCAAAAATGAACAATTCATATGAACCATGAACAATTTTAATATTCAATAATTGAATTTAATTTCAGCAATGAACAACCATTAATATGTGGAGTGGTTCAGATTTACGGGCAGAGCAAAATGAACTTCGCTTTATTCGGCACCGACCTAGTAATAAATGTATCCCATCAATTTTCTAAGTCGTCAATTATTTCTTTAAAAATATATTACAGAACCGGCTTTCCGTATTTTATTTTCATCACTTGATTACGCAATTTATGACGTACTTGTGTGACGTCATTTCGGTGACGAAACATTTTGGAACAACAATATGGACGTGGTGGGTTTTTTTAACAGTAAAATATTTGTTAAAAGCATCAAACGAATCCAAAACGTATTTCGGATTGTGTGTTTGTCATGCATAACACCTTAAGAACAGACACTGGAAGTGTATATCGTTGTAACTTTATTGTTATTAGCATTGGATTAAAGTTGCCTTTGAGGTAAGCGTGTCGTTTATACTAAATTGATTTTCTTTTTGACTCCTGTCAAAGCTTAAATAATGGCATTAATCTATTCTACAGCACAGTTTCAGCTGCAATCGATATTTTAATTATCCAAATACAACAGACACGCAAAACTGCGTACTGCGCATGCGCGAATGGGACAGTATAATTTTCGAACATTCCGCACGTGATTGCTAAGGCAGCGGGATACAGTATTTTTTTGTCAGTAATTTTTTTCCCGCTGGTGGCACGTGATTGCTATGGCAGCGGGATACAGTATATTGTGGACAGTAAATTTATTCCCCTGGGTCTGACAGTATTTCTATGTCACAATGGCCTATGGGAGTTTAGCATTGTAAATATAAGTGAGGTATAATAAACTATGATGAAACTCTGCCTCCAGACGACCTGGACACCAATGCACCAGAAATATCCCAACACCACTCAGAAACAGCTACGGAACAAAATACGGTTAGTGAATTTTCTTCAACTTCTTACAGTGCCTATAGTGTCAGTGTAACTTCATCACAGCCTGCTACTGAACCAGCCCCTAAAAAGCTAAAAACTACATGTATCCATACAAACTATTGATCCTTTGCTGATTGACAGTCAGAGTCTGCAGTTATCTCAATGTACGCAAAGTGCCTTCTTCACACATTTTCTATACAACTTGATGTACATATCTTTTCATACTACAAGAGTTTTGCTAGTTCTTTTTACAGATATTTAGATGTCTTCTGGTGGAAGTTTTATTTAAAATTAATGTAGGTCAATGCATGTCATTTACAACAGTGTATTCGTATTGTATACATTATATTTTTCTTAGACTAGCTATCAAACATCTTCTTCCTATCATTGTTAAAATAATGTTAATATTATTCATTGAGGACATTTACAAATCACAAACACTTAAGTGAATAACACCCTATAGCTAGTCTATGAACATGTGTATGCATGCAATGCCTAAGCTTACTGAAGTCATGAATTTTAACGTACATGTTATAGTTAATCCACCTGCACATTTAATTCCTTTCTGGTATAAATTGCTTTTTATTTTTTCATATACTTCATGGGCAGTATTCAAGTAGCTAATTAAGTTAAAAATAACGTTACTCAGTTTAATTTGTTTGGGATTACTTTGAAGAATCACAGGTATGTTCATACTTTTATATTATATAAATTTCTAGAAATGTACAAGGTAAAAATCAGGGAAAAAACACATAATATTTTCCCCCCATTTACCCCCATTGTAATGGTAGTGGGTGGGGTAAAGCAATACCATTTGCAATCCACAAACTCTTGTGTATTACTATTTTATTACTATATATGTATTATATGTGTCTTCAAACATATTTATTGATGCAACTAACATCATTTATAAGATAGTTTATTGAAATTATGAGACTAATCATTGAAATTCCTGCTATTTCTATATTTTCTGCAATTTTCACACGTCCCCGAAGGTCTTTGATAGACAAAAAATACACTCATCAGCTTGGAGGGAATGTTTGTGCTGGAATTTGTTCATACATAACTGACATACATATTGAGCACTAGTTTTCGTTCCCAGTGTTTTCTATTGCTGAAATAACATATGGGGTCAGATTTTAATGAAAAATAAAAAACAGCAGATTTCATATTGCCGTTTTTTTATAAACTTCAATTTCGTCAATTTTTTGTTTTGTTTTCTGTTTATATGGTCAAACCATGCATTTTTATTTTCCTTTCAAGTCAAAAATTTAGAAAATATATAGTTTCGTACATAATATTTCATTTTTTAAAAATAGATGGTTGTCGCTAATTGTACTCTGTTTGACACCGTCACCGGAAGCGACTGTGAGACGCAGCCTGAATAAATAAATAAATAAAATCTCGTTATTGTTTGGTAATGGGTTAAAAGACCTGATGAAAATTAACATGTTTCATTGTCAAAAGATTTCAGACTATGATGAAACTCTGCCTCCAGACGACAGGGACACCAATGCACCAGAAATATCCCAAAACCACTCAGAAACAGCTACTGAACAAAATACGGTTAGTGAATTTTCTTCAACTTCTTACAGTGCCTATAGTGTCACTGTAACTTCATCACAGCCTGCTACTGAACCAGCCCCTAAAAAGCTAAAACTACATGTATCCATACAAACTATTGATCCTTTGCTGATTGACAGTCAGAGTCTGCAGTTATCTCAATGTACGCAATTGCCTTCTTCACACATTTTCTATACAACTTGATGTACATATCTTTTCATACTACAAGAGTTTTGCTAGTTCTTTTTAAAGATATTTAGATGTCTTCTGGTGGAAGTTTAATTTAAAATTAATGTAGGTCAATGCATGTCATTTACAACAGTGTATTCTCATTGTATACATTTTATTTTTCTTAGACTAGCTATCAAACATCTTCTTCCTATCATTGTTAAAATAATGTAAATATTATTCATCGAGGACATTTACAAATCACAAACACTTAAGTGAATAAAACCCAATAGCTAGTCTATGAACATGTGTATGCATGCAATGCTTTAGCTTACTGAAGTCATGAATTTTAACGTACATGTTATAGTTAATCCACCTGCACATTTAATTCCTTTCTGGTATAAATTGCTTTTTATTTTTTCATATACTTCATGGGCAGTATTCAAGTTGCTAATTAAGTTAAAAATAACTTTACTCAGTGTAGTTTGTTTGGGATTACTTTGAAGAATCACAGGTATGTTCATACTTGTATATTATATTAATTTCTAGAAATGTACAAGGTAAAAATCAGGTACATAACTGACATACATATTGAGCACTAGTTTTCGTTCCCAGTGTTTTCTATTGCTGAAATAACATATGGGGTCAGATTTTAATGAAAAATAAAAAAACAGCAGATTTCATATAGCCGTTTTTTTCTAAACTTCAATTTCGTCATTTTTTGTTTGTTTTCTGTTTATATGGTAAAACTATGCATTTTTATGTTCTTTTCAAGGTCAAAATTCAGAAAATATATAGTTTTGTACATAATATTTCACTTTTTAAAACTAGGTGGTTGTTGCTAGCCACAGACGCCGCGTGATGTCTGCTATTTCGTACGCTGAAGATTTCCATATCCACTGGTGTTTTTTTATGGCAAATTTTACTGTTTTTCATTGGATCGTAGACTTATCTACAAAATAACTAACTAGCGTTCACTTTACATCATTTCTGATGATCTTATTTTGTAAGTAATTTCTGAGTGTTCATTCCTACGTTGCTTTGTCAGCCATTTTGACGGTTGGTTTGTTTACTTTCGGTTTCCACTTAGAAACGAAATTAATTGATTTGCTGCTCACGTTTATTTACTGATTTAATAATAAATTATTAAAGTATTATGATTGATATTCAAACACAATTATTACGTCTTTGTTTATCGATTAAACGCCTAACTTTATATTGAATTAATAACGCGTAACTTAGTTTCTTTGTTTATTAACAAGATGGAAGCTAGCCTAAACGCTTTTCATGACGTCATGCGCGCGTGCCGTTTCCCATAAAAATATTTAACACAAAATACTCGAAAACTTGATTTTTGCCAGGTATTACGCCTACGCCAACAGGTAGATCGTATTCTGGTCCATGTACATGTCAAATTTCAGCAAACGTGTTAGGCCAGTTTTCAAGAAGCCCAAATCGCGGCTATATGCCTCAACTTAACGAAACTTAGCCCCCTTTATCATTCGTTCAATTGAACGTCATCAATGATGACGTCCAATACATCACTCATTCCATACTAGAGTTGCGACACCTTACTAGACTTGCGACACCTTAAGGGTTTCGCGGCATGGAATGAGTGGGGAGATCATATACAATTTTCAGCTTTCAGGAAGCAAGGACCCTCTGGACGTGAAACATCAGCTTTCCAACACTATATGATTCCAGTTCCATATCACATATTGCATTAGTTCAATGGGAAGAACATTAAACAGCATATTCACAAATCTCTGAAAAACAAACGGTGCTCAAAAATATTTAAAGTAGTCATTTACTATTTAATTGATTATGTCCTCTGATTGTTGCATTTTTAATTTAAATATGTGTTCCTATATGCATTTATTGTTGTTTTGACTTAAAAAACTAAAATGGATGCCCATTCTTAGTTTGCTGTCTTAGTCTACCCTAAATATATACATGTTTCTTGCATAATTGAATTATCAAAAACTGCATACTTGTAAAGGCATTGTCAGAGTTATTTGGTTAAGTTAGAGACAAAGTAAAGCAAATATATTTATTTTTCTTAAAATGAATTTTCCTCTGAAGCCCCCACTGGGATTCAAACCCAGATCTCTTTCCTCTGGGAAGGAAAGTATTCTATCTTGAAATACAAGGGCAAGTAAGAGGACAATTTGCAATTTTAAACCTATAAACATATAAACTTAATTTTTCACATGACCTTAGAAACAACACAGACATCTCCGAATCTGAAATACATTACAGTTACAATTCAGGTTTTTAGTATTGTGCATTGTACATGAATGTTTAAGTATTGTATTTATCCTTGGTACACAGAACTGCCTAAAGATGCGTAAAATACCAGTATTCAAATCTGAAAATATCCCATGTGTTTGTTTTACTCTGTTAGTATCCCTATTTTATTTCAATAAGCAGTTTTTTCCTTCTTCTGAAAATTTAACTAAATATCAGTTATGCTACTTTTTACATTCAGCAAATGACATGTGTCCGTAATGTCCATTTTGAAAATTTGGTTAAAAAAACATTATTTTTACCAAAAAGGTAGACTTAATAATTATTATTAAACAGTTGATGTATGTCGCCTAAAGAAACAAAAATGGGAAAGAAATAAAATGTTTAAAAATGTCAGTTACATGACTTATAACATTAAGTAGACGATATAGCTTTGATACTTTAGGATAAGAGTAGACCTTAACACAAATAGGATAAGAGTAGACCTGAACACAAAACTTAACCAAATTTTCAATTTTCTAACTATAAAAGGGGGCATTATTCAGTAAAAAAACAGAAAAAAATGGGTACAAAAAAATGTGTGTACGAAAACAATTGGGTAAGAAAAAATTATGCCGAAAAAATATATGCTAAAATAGCTTGGGGTCTTGACCACCAAAACGGCTTGGATTTTAATTATGCTGAAATAACTCGGGGTCATGACCACCAAACTGGCTTAGAATTCAATTATGCTGAAAAAGCTCAGGATCTTGACCACCAAACTGGCTGGGATTTTTATTATGCTGAAAAAGCTCGGGATCTTTACCACCAAACTGGCTTGGATTTGAATTATGCTCATAGTTCGGGTTCTTGACCACCAAACTGGCTTGCATTTTAATTATGCTGAAATAGCTAAGGATCTTGACCATCAAACTGGCTTGGATTTTAATTATGCCAAAATAGTTCAGGATCTTCACCACCAAACTGGCTTGGATTTTAAATATGCGGAAATAGCTCGAGGTCTCGGCCATGAAACTGGCTAGGATTTTAATTATGGTGAAAAAGCTCGGGTTCTTGACCACCAAACTGGCCTTGATTTTAATTATACCGAAATAGTTCCGGATCTTGACCACTAAACTGACTTGGATTTTAAATATGCTGAAATAGCTCAAGGTCTCCCCCACGAAACTGGCTAGGATTTTAATTATGCTGAAAGAGCTTGGGGTCTTGACCACCAAACTGGCCTGGATTTTAATTATACCGAAATAGTTAAGGATCTTGACCACCAAACTGACTTGGATTTTTATTATGCTGAAATAGCTCGGGGTATCCGCCACCAAACTGGCTTGGATTTTAATTATGGTTAGAAAGCTCGGGGTCTTTACCACAAAAATTGACCACCAAACTGGCTTGGATTTTAATTATACCGAAATAGTTCAGGATTTTGACCACTAACCTGACTTGGATTTTAATTATGCTGAAATAGCTCGGGGTCTCTGCCACCAAACTGGCTTGGATTTTAATTATGTTGAGAAAGCTCGGGTCTTGACCACAAAAATGGCTTGGATTTTAATTATGCTGAAATAGCTTGGGATCTTTACCACCAAAGTGGGCGGGGCCCTGGGGTGGGTAATGTGAACATGGATGGTCGAGACACTGTGTTGTCATAAGAAATCTTTAGTATTAATTTGAAGTCAATTGGTGAAGAATGGTGCGGCAGAGGCCGACGCGTATTCCCACGCCGCATGTTTGACCCAGGGGGCGCCCCAGGTTTGGTAATGCGGCCATGCATGGTTGAGATTGACCGTAACTATTGTCTTATGAGATTTCGAGTGCTTGACAGGTTAATGTAAGCCATCATGGAGAGGGGTGGTTTATGTGGGTTGGTGGTAATTTAAAAGATGAAGTTTCAAAAATAATTATAAAAATAAAATTTGGGGGGGGGGGGAATTCTTGGGTGGGGCATGGGGGATAGTTTGGGTGTGCAGTGCATTGTGGTATGTCAGGTAGGTGTTGTTTTGTCAAAGTATGAATCAAATGTGATCATATATAAAGAAGTTATGGCAATTTAAGCAAAATGTTCAATTATCTAAGTATAAAAGGGGCAATAATTCTGTCAAATGCTTGATACAGTTTTCTGCTCTTGTTTATAGAATGGGATCATGTTGGTAAAGAAGAATGCAAAATATGAAAGCAATATGTCAAAGGACATAGAAAATATTGGAGGTGGTATGCAAACTTTAACATAGATTTATCAAAAATATGCATATTCTAAGTATAAAAGAGCAATAATTCTGTCAAAATGCTTGATACAGTTGTCTGCTCTTGTTTATAGATTGGGATCATGTTGGTTATGAAGTATGCTAAATATGAAAGCAATATGTCAAAGGACATAGAAAATATTTGAGGTGGTATGCAAACTTTAACATAGATTTATCAATAATACACTTTAACTCCAATATAGTGCGGTCCGTTATAACGCTGTGTCCAATATAACGCGGGGGATCCTTGGATCCCTTTTTTTCTCCAACCTTCCATTTCTGATTCAAATCCATGTTATGCAACTTCATGTATTTTCATAAATTCAAAGAAGCTGGCGATCACAGCTTGATTGCTTTATCCGCCCGTTTAACTGATTTTAATCGATTAGAGGTTAAACGACACTCGACAGCTAATTGGTGTTAATCTGTTGTGTAATGTCAATAAAGGTGTGAAAACAAGCGAGTCGGTGTTTATTACATGTATTCCCTATCAGAGCGGTTCGATGCGCTAATTTCAATAAGGCAAGTGCAAGCGGAATAATTATCAAATTAAAGTTATTTAAAACTATTACCTGTTTATGTTCCGTATTTATCGTGTACTGTATTTCGTTGGTATAAAATATGGCTGTGTAAGTTTGTTATTGTTTATTATATGCTACACATGCTTGATAAATAAAGTTATCTTTGTGTGTGTTTAATGTTTCAGTACGTATACGAAAAATACATTTAACAAGGGACAAAATTGTCACAAAACCAGGTTTTCATTGTGAAAAAAAAATCTGATAAAGGGAGAAAAGTCAAACTGAACTTTTGAAATGAACAAACAAAATTAACCCCCTTTATAAGTTTTTTTTTTTTTAAATCTATTTTTAGTCGTGGCGACCTTGACATTGGAGATATTGACGTGATTCTTTCGTGCGACACACCGTCCCATGATGGTGAACAAATGTGCCAAATGATTTTAAAATCTCACAATGAATGACATAGTTATGGCCAGGACAAGCTCATTTATGGCCATTTTTGACCTTTGAACTCAAAGTGTGACCTTGACCTTGGAGATATCGACGTAATTATTTCGCGCGACATACCGTCCAATGATGGTGAACAAATGTGCCAAATGATTATAAAATCTGACAATGAACGACATAGTTATGGCCCGGACAAGCTTGTTCCACCAGCCCGCCCGCATTCGCCAATCTAATAACCATTTTTTTCCTTTGGAAAACCTGGTTAAAAATCCTGACGATTTATTTACATGCTAACGCAGTGTAATAGTTAACAGAGATGCACTTAAATTTTTGCCAGTTATCAGAAAGTCCACGGAAAGCACGTTTTTTACATGCTGCGTATGACGCAATAAAACATTTCTTTGTACATGTATCGTATTGCCTCGTATTGCATTCAATCTAAATTTAAATTCGCTCGTCCAATGAAAGCTGTGTCCCATAATGCACTGTACTAATTTTTCTGAAAAATGGCGTAGGCATATGAATTTGTTTACGAAGTTCGTAAACATATTTCTTGTCATAAATGTTAAACATTATTTTTTCGTAAGTGATGTAATTATATTGGATTATCGGATAAATGTGCACATTAGAAAAGCGGTTGTTATACTGTTATCGCTTGATTCGGTTTACATGCATGTATTTGCGGTTGACAACACAGCATGAAGATACACAAGACCTATATTATAGGCTATACTTTACCTGTTTTTATAGCCCCTTAAATAAATTAGCTCAAAACTTATAACGCTTTCCGTTTATAACGCTGTTGAGTGGCTTGGACCCCGTCATCCGCGTTATATTGGAGTGACAGTGTATGCATATTCTTAGTATAAAAGGGGCAATAATCCTGTCAAAATGCTTGATACAGTTGTCTGCTCTTGTTTATAGATAAGGGTCATGTTGGTAAAGAAGTACATGTATGCAAAATATAAAAGTAATTTGTTAAAGGACAAAGAAAATATTTGGGGTAGTACACAAACTTTAACATGTGCACGCTAACAATAACGCCGACGTGATCAGGATAGCTCCATTATATATATTTCATATATATTAGTCGAGCTAAAAATAAGTGAAAATCTCTGACCCGTCTTCACCCCATCCCCTTTAACTTTTGACCCAGGGGTCAGATCAAAATTCCAAATAGTGCAGGGTCGCACATAATGCTCATAGCTACCATGTGTTTAAGTTTCAAGGTTCTAGTGCTTATGGTGTAGGAGATAGTGGCTAGGACAGACGGACAGACTGATGTTGGAGATAACCACAATGAACCTGTTAACAGCCAACTAACGCTGCCAACAAAGCACAAGCTTTACGTGTCAGGATGCGGCACTATCTATACAAACTGCATAAGGAATTACAAGACGCTTAGGGTTTGAGGGACACCAAACCTGATTATGAGTCTTCCACACCTTAAGCATCTTAATAACCCTTTGCATGCTGGGAAATTTGTCGTCTGCTCAAATGTCGTCTGCTGAATTTCTAAAATCAGCATTTTCTTCATTTTTTTTTCAAAGAATACTATCAGAATAGCAAACAGTTTGGATCCTGATGAGACGCCACGTTCTGTGGCGTCTCATCTGGATCCAAACTGTTTTCAAAGGCCTTTAAAATTCGGTTCCCGCACTGAAAGGGTTAAATATACTTATTTGCTTGTGTACATGTACCTGATAATAAATTATTATTATTACCTGTTTTGGCATCAACAAGCTTTATTGATTGGCTCTCAAATTTTGCACATAAACGCTACACGATCAACCAATATGCCTTTTCATTTCAAGTCGGAAAGCAATTTAGCCCTTATTCGGCCATAAAAGGGTGGAGGATCTATTTAAAGTACAACTATTCCAGATACAAAAATATGAATTCATTTATTTAATGCACTTATTTTCTTCTCTTTTGCTACGAAATGACCATAAACCAGCTTACGCATATTTTGCATTAGCAGATAATATTTCTTTTTTTACATATGAAAGGTAAAAATAAATTCAAGCAGCATTTTATAATATAAATTTTAAAATGCACTCAATCATGCACTTTTAAACAATATTATTGTAATTCTGTTATTTATAATCATATTAATAATGCCTCATTTTTCTCAATTTTATGGTTTACTATCTATTTTTCCCAATTTTATGGTTTATCTTGATTATTTTCTGAATTCAAAAGACACTGGCTTAAAAAAACTGTCTATGCATGTAACTGTTTATTGAAATCTCTTTATGAGTGATTATAAATGCATGATAATATTCTAACATGTTATGTAATAGATAAATCTATATTGTTTGTATTTTTCGTAAACATTATTAGCCACCGTTGTGGTCAAACATATTTTTTTGTTTTATTAATGACTTTGTTTCACAGAATACTGTAACAGAGCTACAGATAAGGTGCGCATTTGTGTAAATACCCAATGTAAAATTGCCGATTACGCATAGAAAAATAAAACCATGCGTTCCGAAACCCAATTGAAATTGCCGATTACGCATATCATATTTTTCCTTTGCATAACGAGTAAATTTGTCCCGGAAATACCCTGGTCAGAAATACCCGGATTCTTTCCGCTTTGTCCAAGTGCTTTCAGTATAACCTTCCGCACAATAATATGTACGGAAAAAAGTGTCTTTGTGACTACGTGTTATTGTTGTGAAAATGTTGAAACCGTGAGGCCTTAAAAATGGAAACATCGTATCCTAGGAACAAAGAAACTCAATTTTAAGATATTTAACCGCAGGCAACACAAAATCAGAAGCGGAAAATATAGTGAAACTAATTCTTGACGATATTATGTCGGAGGCAATCGCTGTCAGTGCTTACATTGTAAGAAAACTGGTGGAAAAAATCGTTGAACTTTTTTTTTAAATCAAGACTGTATATTATGGATACATCTACATAATTACACAAAATCTCTGAAACTAATCAATTAAGAGTGGAACTACAACCAGCTTATTCAGGTAAGCAGGTGAGAATTTAAGACAATGAACATACCCAATTTTAAAACAAAGGTACCCAATTGTCAATTAAAGTACCCGGTAGTGGGTACCGACTTTTTTGTACCCAATTGAATATGAAAATACCCAATTGAACTCAAAAGTAGTGGGTATTAACCAAATTACTCAGAAAAGTTATCTGGAGCTCTGCTGTAACGTACAATCTTTATACGGAATGAAGGAGTTTTTATTTACAAGTACACTTTTTGTATTTTTTTGATAGTCTACTTAATTTTTGTTTTACTGTTAAACAAAATAACGCCGCACGCGTCAGACTAATGTCGTTACAATCTAGAGTTTAAATGAAATTATGTCACACGATAGACGTATTAAAATATTTAACTGCATGTCCGACTTGTCGTCATTAAAGGGGCCTTTTCACAGATTTTGGCATTTTTTAACTTATTCATTAAATGCTTTATATTGATAATTGTAAACATTGGATCGTAAAAGCTCCAGTAAAAAATCAAGAATAAAATTTAAAAAAGGAAAAGAACATTGCCCGGAGCAGGTTTCGAACCAGTGACCCCTTGAGTCCTGCCAGAGTCCTGAAGTAAAAACGCTTTAGCCTACTGAGCTATTCCGCCGAGTACACATACTAGAAGTATTTTATACGTTATATAAGCAATCTTCGTAGTTTCACAAAATTTAACGACAAAAACAGAACTCTCCAAATTATTCAATCGTTTCGCGTTGCAACGCTTTATAATTTTTAGGTTTTAAAATCGTCAAAAGATGCATATAATGGCTATATTAGACCATGGTAAATGTTCAGTATTACTGTTTCCTCACAAATATCATAACTAAAACGAAAATTTGCGAATCTGAAACAACTTTTTTCAATTTTGTCAATTTACCAAAGCGTGAAAAGATCCCTTTAAATTGAAGTAGTCATCAAATTCAAGATTTAAAATGAAAATACATCACAAGATATATGTATTTCATACCATACGAGTTTTTAAGGATATTTTCAGATCTGAATACTGGTATTTTACATGTGTTAAACTTTAACTGTAATGTATCGCAGATTCAGAGATGTATGTTTTGTTGTAAAGGTCATTTAACCCAACATATCTCAGACACAAAGAGTGTCCAAATTTGTGCGAACAATTAAATTAAAACTAAGACATTTATCGATTGTCATTACCTGCTGTATTATTTATTTGTGTACTGACATATATTCAATTGTGGTGAAATCAACCGGGATCACCTTGGTGAGAATCTGGTGGAAAAATCACTGCACTAACCTGAGACATCAGTCTGCCATGATTGATTGCTCAGTTGTACATATTTTTCTAATTCTGGCTACCATAACTTTAAATGTCGCTTTTTATGACTTTTGACTGGCGCGACTTTATAGTTATGGACCAACCCCATTAGGAAAGTCAACCAGAAAATGCCCAAAAGTGGACAGTTAACAAAGACCGGTCCAAAACAGCTTTTAAATGCAGTTATTGGCCCATATCAATCACTTGATTGGAAAGATTGACATTTTTCACATTTAACTGATACATTCTTTCACAAACTACTATCTTAAACATTTAAAATTTATCTATTATGCTCTTACATATGGAGAAAAACAGCGATGCGACAGACTTTTTTGAAATGCGAATCTCCCGAGATTTCACGGTCATATGATGGTATTTCTACTTTTAGTAACATACCATGTGCTCAAGTGTTTTCAAATTCAGAATGACATTTCCCGGTATTTTAGAATATTCTGGCTTGTTTTGTGAACAAATTGTAGTGTAAATACAAACTAAAAGTAAATATTTAAAACTACCCGATTCACACTGAAATCAGTTTTATAATCCACCAGACTTATGTTGTTAATCACAAATAATAGATTTCACAAAACGAAAGTGATGTTTACAATTTCAGCAAAAAAATGTCAAGGTCGTTCGAAAGTATCCAAATTAAAACTAGTCTTGGACAAAGCGACAATGGTGTCAAAATTGTGAATTTCAGACTGATGAGAGTTATTTTCATCTATTGTAAGATGCATTTGAAACATTTGAACCTTAAAATATTCCTCGGTGCAGTAATTTATATTCATTCATCAATATATGTAGAAATGTATCCAAGAAAATGAGTATTCTTTGATTTATAGCGTGACATAAATATGTTACCACTCTGGTTGACTTTCGATACAGGGTTGGCTTGAGCGTACAGGTATGTCAATACTATATAAATTGTACGCTGAAGTTTCTTTAGCTAATATTTTTCTAATGTTGACAGACCATTGACATTGCTGGGGTTTGTTGAGTTAAAGACTTATTATCATCAGGGGCAGGAAGACATTATAGACATTAAATAGCGTATCATTACGTAGACAACAGTTGCACAACTGTATGCGTAAAAGGTAAATCAGTATATTAATAATTATGTTGACAACTAGCTTACGTAGCAACGTCCGAAAATATGAAATATCCGACATCTATTTCAATATTTAAAATTCAAGATATAATGACTACTGAACTGTTTTACTTTAAGGAAAAAACAGTAAAAGTATGTTTTTTATGAAAATGAAACACAACAAACAATATACTTATCATGATAACGGCTAAACGACTTATTATCCCAATATAACACTGTCATTGAATCGCACATTTCAATTTAAAATTATTCCCCTTGAAAGTTAATGCATATTGATATAACGAATTCATCAAACGTTATCAAACATGAGTAATTTGCATTGCATCGGATTCCCACAATATTATGTGGATGTAAATCGGATCCGGTTGTTGTTTATGTGTCAAGCTCATTTTGCCAGTGAGATACTTAAATTACTTGCGTAGTAAAATCGGCTAGATTGAACTTTACCGGTACGGAGTTGTTTACCACTATCAAATCTACTGTAAAGTACACAAAGATACTTACATAATTCTGCCGTATCTGTCTGAATAAACATCCGCTGCACAAAATATAGACATTTGTATTAATGATTATTAAACACAATCATATTTTTCTGTGTTTATTGAATTAATGACACTGAGTTTCTTTGTTGCGTTACAAGATGGCGGATCTCTAGCGCTGTTTGTGAAGTGGGTACTAAACAAATGTGGGTACGAAAATTTTGGTTACGAAAAAAAATGTGGGTACGAAAATTGTGGGTACAATGGGTCAATGTTAAGGTTTTAGCATGGCGGACGCCGGACGGCGAAAAGACACGACACGACGCGATGAGCTGGCTATGACAATACCTCAGGTATTCTCCGAAAACAGCCGAGCGTATATGCATAAGTCAGTGAGTAATACTCAACAAGACTATTGTCAAGCAAATTTGTCCCCTACCGGCTCCACCATTGTCAGAATTTATTTTATGTTTTTATTTATTGCCATAGAAACCAGAATTTTTGACGTAGGAACAAAATGAAATCACGTGCATAATGTCCTTATTGCCATCTATCCATGTTTCAAGTTTCATGAAAAAATATTAAAAACTTTTAAAGTTATCGCAGGATTCAGAAAAGTGTGACTGACTGACGGACCCACAGAGCGCAAACCATAAGTCCCCTCCGGTGAAACCGGTAGTGGACTAATAAAAGCTAGGCACGGCGTATAAAATCAGAACCACTGGGTCGAATCTGCTGAAACTTGGCCACATTATAGATTATAGTCCAAACAAGCTACAGAATTAGCGTTTTTGGACCTGACGGCGTAAAACATTAACCAATAATGGACAGCACAAAATGGGTCATTTTGTACAAAAAATGTAAACTTTAAGTGGCATTTAATGACCTTTAGACATCAGAAAATTGCAAATTTTTAATATTCTGCACACTTCGACTTGTTTTTTTTTACAAATTTAGAAGCATTTATGCTTGGGATGTATATAAACCCTGTTATTCAGTGTCAAATTTGGCCAAAAATCACAATACAATCCCAAAAATGGCTAAGCAGCAATGCCCCTTTAACATTATTCCTTATATTTAATTGTATTGTTTAAAAAGATAACTGTGTATATTTAATCATAATGGCTCTGTATATCACACATGATAGGGCACTGCTGGGGCTTGAACCCAGAACTCATCTCACATTGTAAGATGCGTTTTTCAATTAAACTACAATGACTGTATCTTGTGAAGTGGAGCCAACATACACCCACATACCGGTAAGTGAAAAAATCATTCTGTCCATATATTTGTACTGGGCGTTAGTGAAAGTGAAAGTCTTTTTCCAGGTTTTCCCTGATTTCCAGGTTGGCTGGGAACCATGTTTTACTATGATAAAATGTTCTTTAGATGCCATGTGTATTAATGTATAGGTCTATTTTTCTGAGATATTAATGAAAATGCCTTTGGGTATGTGGCGAATATTTAAAAAATCTGCAACTTGATATATGGTGCTAACACGGTAAAATTGTATGAGCCCAAATTATAATAGATGAATGCCTATTATGCTTCTCTGCTTATACTATGACGACATGTTCATACAATGCCATTTTTATTAATATACATGTATATGCCAAATTTAATGAAAAAGACTTGAAAATGTGTGTCGCAAGATACCAAGTAAGAAAAAAATCAGCATTTTTATGTAGGGTCTTCACACGGTAAAATTATTTGTGCCCAAAATAATAATAGATGAATGCATATTAGGCCTCAATGTTGCTTATACTATGACGACTGGTTCATACGATGCCATTTTTATAAATATCTATGCCAAATTTAATGAAATAGACATGAAAATGTGTATCGCCAGGTACCAAGTAAGAAAAAAATCAGCATTTTTATCTAGAGTCTTCACACGGTTAAATTATTTGTGCACAAATAATAATAGATGAATGCATATTAGGCTTCAATGTTGCTTATACTATGACTACTGGTTCATACGATGCCATTTTTATAAATATCTATGCCAAATTTAATGAAATAGACTTGAAAATGTGTGTCGCCAGGTACCAAATAAGAAAAAAATCAGCATTTTTATGTAGGGTCTTCACACAGTAAAATTATTTGTGCCCAAATAATAATAGATAAATGCATATTAGGCTTCAATGTTGCTTATACTATGACTACTGGTTCATACGATGCCAATTTTATAAATATCTATGCCAAATTTAATGAAATAGACTTGAAAATGTGTGTCGCCAGGTACCAAGTAAGAAAAAAATCAGCATTTTTTATGTAGGGTCTTCACACGGTAAAATTATTTGTGCCCAAATAAGAATAGATGAATGCATATTAGGCTTCAATGTTGCTTATACTATGACTAATGGTTCATATGATACCATTTTTATAAATATCTATGCCAAATTTAATGAAATAGACTTGAAAATGTGATTCGCCAGGTACCAAGTAAGAAATAAATCCGCATTTTTATGTAGGGTCTTCACACGGTAAAATTATTTGTTCCCAAATAATAATAGATGAATGCATATTAGGCTTCAATGTTGCTTATACTATGACGATATGTTCATACAATGCCATTTTTATTAACATATATGCCAAATTTAATGAAATAGAATTGAAAATGTGTGTCGCCAGGTACCAAGTAAGAAAAAAATCAGCATTTTTATGTAGGGTCTTCACACGGTAAAATTATTTGTGCCCAAATAATAATAGATGAATGCATATTAGGCTTCAATGTTGCTTATACTATGACAACTGGTTCATACGATGCCATTTTTATAAATATCTATGCCAAATTTAATGAAATAGACTTGAAAATGTGTGTCGCCAGGTAACAAATAAGAAAAAAATCAGCATTTTTATGTAGGATCTTCACACGGTAAAATTGTTTGTGCCCAAATAATAATAGATGAATGCATATTAGGCTTCAATGTTGCTTATACTATGACTACTGGTTCATACGATGCCATTTATTAAAATATCTATGCCAAATTTAATGAAAAAGACTTGAAAATGTGTGTCGCCAGGTACCAAGTAAGAAAGAAATCAGCATTTTTATGTAGGGTCTTCACACAGTAAAATTATTTGTGCCCAATTAATAATAGATGAATGCATATTAGGCTTCAATGTTGCTTATACTATGACTACTGGTTCATATGATGCCATTTTTATAAATATCTATGCCAAATTTAATGAAATAGACTTGAAAATGTGTGTCGCCAGGTACCAAGTAAGAAAAAAATCAGCATTTTTATGTAGGGTCTTCACACAGTAAAATTATTTGTCTCCAAATAATAATAGATAAATGCATATTAGGTTTCAATGCAGGGTTGGCATATTGACCGGTCAATTGAGTATTGACCGGGCCGGCAGTCAATACCCGGTTAAAACCGGTCAATACTGGTCATAACTGGTCTTTACTGGTCAATTAAAAATTGTAGCATTTAAACATTACAAAGGAGCCATTTTATATTAAATCAATAATTATTCTGTAATTGATAAACTTTTTTCTGAGTTATTAATTTTTTTAAAAATCTTTTAAAAGCTGTAAAAAGTTACTTCTTAATTATTTATGGAAACAGCCTCAAATACATAAGGACTAAGGCAATATCTTTATCTCAGTGTATCACATCTGTTACTAATTAGCCGGATTTTACATAAATTCCAGGTTGATAAACACAACAATGTAAAGGTACCTTGTAGTCGGTGAGATATAATAATAATACAGTTAGTAAGGCTCATACCCTGGGTACGGTAAATATACTAAAACGTACGCGGGAATTTTTTAACACTAAATCGGTTGTTGTCGGCTATTTTGTCAAAATTAATTATGTTTACATTTATGTCAATTTTCTGTTAAATGGCATTTATATTATCAAAACTCATTGTTAAAATCAATAATGTGATTTAATTTTAAATCTTAAATTGTTTAAAGTCGCGTCATTGTATGACGTCGTCAAGTATAATATTTTCCGCGACATCGCACGTTCACTTTTTACCGTCATAGATTTTTTAAAAGAAACATTATTTGGTTTGCAAGGTCCGTTAAATGGGGAACACCATATTTTGTCTTTATATTATGTTTTAACAATTAATTAATGCTGTGTAATAAATATTGTATAAGATATTTCGATATTTATTGAAAATGTTTCAAATTGTTATGTCAATTTTCTGTTAAATGGCATTTATATTATCAAAACTCATTGTTAAAATCAATAATGTGATTTAATTTTAAATCTTAAATTGTTTAAAGTCGCGTCATTGTATGACGTCGTCAAGTATAATATTTTCCGCAACATCGCACGTTCACTTTTTACCGTCATAGATTTTTTAAAAGAAACATTATTTGGTTTGCAAGGTCCGTTAAATGGGGAACACCATATTCTGTCTTTATATTATGTTTTAACAATTAATTAATGCTGTGTAATAAATATTGTATAAGATATTTCGATATTTATTGAAAATGTTTCAAATTGTTATTTATGAAACCTTTTATTGTAATGAGTGTATGCTATTATATTATACTTTGAATAGCATATCTGTTGTACTATAATCTTATTACTCATTTTTTATTGTTAATTTCATTTATTGTAGAGAATGGTCAATGTTACATCTAGTTGCCAATGCTTGTCGTCAACGTTAGTCGTCAATGCTTGTAATCATTGTCGTCAATGTTAGTCGTCAATCCTTATCGTCATTATACATGAAGGAAATAAAAGCAGAAACAGAGACGTATTCTTGATTACTTGCTTATTCCTACGGCGTCCTCTCAACACTCATACTAAAAAGCATGTTGATGCTGATTTTTTAAAAGAGAAGTTTGTTTAAGGTAAACAATATTGTTTTACGTTAATCGGTAGCATGTTTAACGCAGTGTTCTCCAGAAACATCTGAGAAGCCAGTTATATTTTCAAAGTAGCCGGCGATTAAGCAATAAAACATGTGCATTTGCACCATTTCAATTGATATTTTGGGGAAAAGTAGCCTGCATCTAGATTGAATGTAACCGGTGAAATCGCTGGCTGCCGGTGCTTCCAGAGACCACTGTTAACGACATCGGATTTTTGGCGGATATACAAATCAGATACAATCTAATATTTGCGGGTATGTTTAAGTTTATTTACCGTACCCGGGGTACATGTAAGTAAAATTAAGAGTACCCGGGGTACATGTACCGGTAAGTAGTACCCAAGCCGAGTATGATCAATCGAGCCTTAGTGAGTGATGGTGTATGGGATAACATGCACTGAGGGTGTATATTTTTCATGAACAAGTCAATTGAAGGTGTTAGAGATGCATTGATCCATAAGATTAAAAAGGGTAATTAACCACGAGCTTATTAAAATTAAAATGATGACATTACATTGTACCAGCTGTTTATTGTTGTATACTGTAAGCTTGCAATATTTTAAATAATGTAAACAACTTACCTTGTATTAAGTTGGCACATTGTTGTCAGGTGTAGAAACTTTTTATACTTATTTCTGTTAAGTTGCACTGGCTGAACCAAAAGAATTATGTAGTCGTTTCTAAATAATCACGAAACAACCTACTAATTCTTATATGCTTGCCAGTTACTGAGTTTGTGCATTTCCATTCATTATCGGCCTTGGCAAACAGCGTAGAATCAGATGAGACACCGTGTGATGTCTGCTATTTCGTTACGCTGAAGATTTCCATATCCGCGGGTGTTTTTATGTCAAATGTTATGGTTTTTCAATAGATCGTATACTTATCTACAAAATAGCGAATTAGCGTTCACTTTACATCATTTCTGATGATCTTATTTTGTAAATAATTTCTGAGCGTTAATTCCTACGTTGCTATGTCGTCAGCCATTTTGAAGGTTGGTTTTTTTACTTTCGGTTTCCACTACAAACGAAATTAATTGATTTGCTGCTCGCGTTTATTTATTGATTAAATAATAAATTATTAAACCCTAATTATGTTATTGTCTCAATGTCATTTATATTCAAGATATTATCGGATAAATAGAATACCATTCTAATACCAGTGTGTACTTACATTTATCTCGGAAAGCCTAGCCGTGTAAACCTTTCTTCAACTCGTCGCACACAATACGTTGAATAACACATAGATTTATGTCATGTTCATTAAAAAAACACAATGCGCACAAAAGACATGCATGTGTACTACCGATTGATATTCAAACACAATTATTACGTCTTTGTTTATCGATTAAACGCCTACTGAATTAATAACGCGTAACTTGGTTTCTTTGTTTATTAACAAGATGGAAGCTAGCCTAAGCGCTTTTCATGACGTCATGCGCGCGTGCCGTTTCCCATAAAAATATTTAAACGCAAAATACTCGAAAACCTGATTTTTCCCAGGTATAACGCCTACGCCAACAGGTAGATCGCATTCTTGTCCATATACATGTCAAATTTCAGCAAACGTGCTCGGCCAGTTTTCAAGAAGCACAAATCGCAGTGATTTGCTCCAGCTTAACGAAACTTAGCCCCCTTTATCATTCGTTCGAATGAACGTCATCAATGATGACGTCCAATACATCACTCATTCCATACTAGACTTGCGACACCTTAAGGGTTTCGCGGGATGGAATGAGTGGGGAGATCATATACAATTTTCAGCTTCCGGAAGCAAGGACCCTCTGGACGTGAAACACCAGCTTTCCAACACTGTATGATTCCAGTTCCAAAGCACATATTGCATTAGTTCAATGAGAAGAACATAAAACGGCATATTCACATATCTCTGAAAAACAAACAGTGCTACAAAATATTTTAAGAAGTCATTTACTATTTAATTGATTATGTCCTCTGAAAGTTGCATTTTTAATTTAAATATGTGTTCCTATATGCATTTATTGTTGTATTGACTTAAAAAACTAAAATGGATGCCCATTCTTAGTTTGCTGTCTTAGTCTACCCTAAAATTATACATGTTTTGCATAATTGAATTATCAAAAACTGCATACTTTTAAAGTCATTGTCAGAGTTATTTGGTTAAGTTAGAGACAAAGTAAAGCAAACATATTCATTTTTCTTAAAATGAATCATCCTCTGAAGCCCCCACTGGGATTCAAACCCAGATCTCTTTCCTCTGGGAAGGAAAGTATTCTATCTTGAAATACAAGGGCAAGTAAGAGGACAATTTGCAATTTTAAACCTATAAACATATAAACTTAATTTTTCACATGACCTTCGAAACAAAACAGACATCTCTGAATCTGAAATACATTACAGTTACAATTCAGGTTTTTAGTATTGTGCATTGTACATGAATGTTTAAGTATTGTATTTATCCTTGGTACACAGAACTGCCTAAAGATGCTTAAAATACCAGTATTCAAATCTGAAAATATCCCATGTGTTTGTTTTACTCTGTAAGTATCTCTATTTTATTTCAATAAAGCAGTTGTTTCCTTCTCCTGAAAATTTAACTAATGTCAGTTATGCTACTTAATATTATTAAACAGTTGATGTATGTCACCTTAATAAAAAACACAATGGAAAAAAAGATAAAATGTATAAAAATGTCAGTTACATGACTTATAACATTAAGTAGACGATATAGCTTTGATACTTTAGGATAAGAGTAGACCTTAACACAAATAGGATAAGAGTAGACCTGAACACAAAATTTAACCAAATTTCTAACTATAAAAGGGGGCAGTATTCTGTCAAAAAACAGAAAAAAATTGGTACCAAAAAAATGTGTGTACGAAAACAATTGGGTAAGAAAAAATTATGCCGAAAACAATATATGCTGAAATAGCCTGGGGTCTTGACCACCAAAACGGCTTGGATTTTAATTATGCTGAAACAAATCGGGGGTCATGTCCACCAAACTGGCTTAGAATTAAATTATGCTGAAATTGCTCAGGATCTTGACCACCAACCTGGCTTGGATTTCTATTATGCTGAAAAAGCTAGGGGTCTTGACCACCAAACTGGCTTGGATTTATGCTGAAAAAGCTCGGGATCTTTACCACCAAACTGGCTTGGATTTGAATTATGCTCATAGTTCGGGTTCTTGACCACCAAACTGGCTTGGATTTTAATTATGCTGAAATAGCTCGGGATCTTGACCACCAAACTGGCTTGGATTTTAATTATGCCGAAATATTTCAGGATCTTCACCACCAAACTGGCATGGATTTTAAATATGCGGAAATAGCTCGAGGTCTCGGCCATGAAACTGGCTAGGATTTTAATTATGCTGAAAAAGCTTGGGTTCTTGACCACCAAACTGGCCTTGATTTTAATTATACCGAAATAGTTCAGGATCTTGACCACTAAACTGCCTTGGATTTTAAATATGCTGAAATAGCTCAGGGTCTCCCCCACGAAACTGGCTAGGGTTTTAATTATGCTGAAAAAGCTCGGGGTCTTGACCACCAAACTGGCTTGGATTTTAATTATACCGAAATAGTTCAGGATCTTGACCACTAAACTGACTTGGATTTTAATTATGCTGAAATAGCTCGGGGTCTCTGCCTCCAAACTGGCTTGGATTTTAATTATGGTGAGAAAGCTCGGGTCTTGACCACAAAAATGGCTTGGATTGTAATCATGCTGAAATAGCTTGGGATCTTTACCACCAAAGTGGGCAGGGCCCTGGGGTGTGTAATGTGAACATGGATGGTCGAGATAGACTGTGTTGTCATAAGAAATCTTTAGTATTAATTTGAAGTCAATTGGTGAAAAATGGTGCGGCAGAGGCTGACGCGTATTCCCACGCCGCATGTTTGACCCAGGAGGCGCCCCCAGGGTTTGTAATGCGGCCATGCATGGTTGAGATTGACCGTATTGTCATAAGAGATTTCGAGTGCTTGACAGGTTAATGTAAGCCATCATGGAGAGCGGGGGTTTATGTGGGTTGGTGGTAAATTTGGGGGGGATTCTGGGGTGGGGCATGGGGGATAGTTTGGGTGCAGTGCATTGTGGTATGTCAGGTAAGTGTTGTTTTGTCAAAGTATGAATCAAATGTGATCATAAACAAAGAAGTTATGGCAATTTAAGCAAAATGTTCAATTATCTAAGTATAAAAGGGGCAATAATTCTGTCAAATGCTTGATACAGTTGTCTGTTCTTGTTTATAGATTGGGATCATGTTGGTAAAGAAGTATGCAAAATATGAAAGCAATATGTCAAAGGACATAGAAAATATTTGAGGTGGTATGCAAACTTTAACATAGATTTATCAATTATATATGCATATTCTAAGTATAAAAGGGCAATAATTCTGTCAAAATGCTTGATACAGTTGTCTGCTCTTGTTTATAGATTGGGATCATGTTGGTAATGAAGTATGCAAAATATGAAAGCAATATGTCAAAGGACATAGAAAAAATATTTGAGGTGGTATGCAAACTTTAACATAGATTTATCAATAATATGCATATTCTAAGTATAAAAAGGGCAATAATTCTGTCACAATGCTTGATACAGTTGTCTGCTCTTGTTTATAGATTAGGGTCATGTTGGTTAAGAAGTACATGTATGAACTAGTGACCTGAAAATCAAAAGGGCTTATCTGCGATTCATGATCAATGTATCCATGAAGTTTCATGATCCTAGGCATAAGCGTCCTTGAGTTATCATATGGAAACCATTTTACTGCTTTGGGTCACCATGACCTTGACCTTTGACCTAGTGACCTGAAAATCAATAGGGGTCATCTGCGAGTCATGATCAATGTACCTATCAAGTTTCATGATCCTAGGCATAAGCGTTTTTGAGTTATCATCCGGAAACCATTTTACTATTTCGGGTTACCGTGACCTTAACGTTTGACCTAGTGACCTGAAAATCTAAAGGGGTCATCTGCGAGTCATGATCAATCTACCTATCCAGTTTCATTATCCTAGGCATAAGCGTTCTTGAATTATCATCCGGAAACCATTTTACTATTTCGGGTCAGTGACCTTGACCTTTGACCTAGTGACCTCAAAATCAATAAGGGTCATCTGTGAGTCATGATCAATGTACCTATAAAGTTTCATGATCCTAGGCCTAAGCGTTCTTGAGTTATCATCCGGAAACCACCTGGTGGACGGACCGACAGACCGACCGACATGTGCAAAGCAATATACCCCCTCTTCTTCGAAGGGGGGGGGGCATAAAAATATAAAAGTAATTTGTTAAAGGACAAAGAAAATATTTAGGGTAGTACACACACTTTAACATGTGCATGCTAACGGTAATGCCGACGTGATCAGGATAGCTCCATTATATATATTTCATATATAATAGTCGAGCTAAAAATGAGTGAAAATCTCTGACCCGTCCCCACCCCAACCCCTATAACTTTTGACCCAAGGGTCAGATCAAAATTCCAAATAGTTCAGGGTCGCACATAATGCTCATAGTTTCAAGGTTCTAGTGCTTATGGTGTAAGAAATAGTGGCTAGAACAGACGGACAGACTGATTGTGGAGATAACCACAATGAACCTGTTAACAGCCAACTAACGCTGCCAACAAAGCACAAGCTTTACGTGTCAGGATGCGGCACTATCTATACAAACTGCATAAGGAATAACAAGAGGTTTAGGGTTTGAGGGACACCAAACCTGATTATGAGTCTTCCACACCTTAAGCATCTTAACCCTTTTCATGCTGGGAAATTTGTCGTCTGCTAAAATGTCGTCTGCTGAATTTCTAAAATTAGCATTTTCTTCGATTTTTTTTCAAAAAATACTATCAGAATAGCAAACAGTTTGGATCCTGATGCGACGCCACGTTCTGTGGCGTCTCATCTGGATCCAAACTGTTTTCAAAGGCCTTTAAAATTCGGTTCCCGCAATGAAAGGGTTAAATATACTTATTTGCTTGTGTACATGTACCTGATAATAAATTATTATTATTACCTGTTTTGGCATCAACAAGCTTTATCAATTGGCCCTCAAATTTTGCACATAAACGCTACACGATCAACCAATATGCCTTTTCATTTCAAGTCGGAAAGCAATTTAGCCCTTATTCGGCCATAATAGGGTGGAGGATCGATTTAAAATACAACTATTCCAGATACAAAAATATGAATTCATTTATGTAATGCACTTAATTTCTTCTCTTTTGCTACGAAATGACCATAAACCAGCTTTCCCAGTCATATTTTGCACTAGCAGATGATATTTCTTTTTTTACATACATGTATGAAAGGTAAAAAGAAATTCAAGCAGCATTTTATAATATAAATTTAAAAATGCACTCAATCATGCACTTAAAAACAATATTATTGTAATTCTGTTATTTATAATCATATTAATAATGCCTCATTTTTCTCAATTTTATGGTTTACTATCTATTTTTCCCAATTTTATGGTTTATCTTGCTTATTTTCTGAATTCAAAAGGCACTGGCTTAAAAAACTGTCTATGCATGTAACTGTATATTGAAATATCTTTATGAGTGATTATAAATGCATGATAAAATTCTAACACGTTATGTCATAAATCTATATTGTTTGTAGTTTTCGTAAACATTATAAGCCACCGTTGTGGTAAAACATATTTTTTTGTTTTATTAATGACGTTATTTCACACATTAGTGTAACAGAGCTACAGATAAGGTGTGCATTTGCGTAAATTCCCAATGTAAAATTGCTGATTACGCATAGAAAAATAAAACCATGCGTACCGAAACCCAATTGAAATTTCCCATTACGCATATCAAATTTTTCCTTTGCATAACGAGTAAATCTGTCCCGGAAATACCCGGGTCCGAAATAAAGTAACCCGGATTCTTTCCGCTTTGTCCAAGCGCTTTCAGTATAACCTTCAGCACAATAATATGTACGGAAAAAAGTGTCTTTGTGACTACGTGTTATTGTTGTGAAAATGTCGAAATCGTGAGGCCTTAAAAATGGAAACATCGTATCCTAGGCACAGAGAAACTCAATTTTAAGATATTTAACCGCAGGCAACACAAAATCAGAAGCGGAAAATATAGTGAAACTAATCAGGGCTCGACATTAACTTTTGAAGCCACTTGTCCGGTCAGTCAAGTAGACCAAAATTTCACTTGTCCTGACCAAAAAGCAACTTGTCCTGACCATTATATATTAATCTGCTCAGTACTTTGCAAAATAATGAAATAATCCAAAATGCTCAAATCATAAAGACTGTAATAATTCAAAATACATGTTAACATAATTGTAGGCAATTTCAATACAAAAAGAACTGACTAGAATAACGGAAAACTCGAGATTATTGTTTTTTAAACATACAAAGCCATAATACCTGACAAAAACTTGTGCTATGTAAAATCATTCTATACATAGAGATGACGTCACTTTGTAAATTGTCTGTAAGATCGGTGTGTACCGGTGTTGTAAAATGCCTATTCTTTACAAGGGAGAATATTCTTGTTATCTTGGCAAAGAAAAATGTTAAGGGTTGCTTCCCTTGTAAACAGCACGGTGTAGTATTGCATGGAACTATCAGAATACCTTGCGCTTTGTCGTTTAAATGTTAACATAATATAATCGAAAAAGTTTTGTGGTAACTCCACAGAAATAACGGATTTAAAGGCATTTTTTTAAGTAATTAAATTATAACGACCGCTTGTCCCGTCGGACTAGCAAATTCTATATTTACTTGTCCGGACTAAAAATTTGGTTGTCCCGGACAGTCGGACTACCGTTAATGTCGAGCCCTGCTAATTATTGACGACATTGTGTCGGAGGCAAGCGCTGTCAGTGCTTACATTGTTAGAAAACTGGTGGAAAAAATTGTTGAACTTTTTTTTTAAATCAAGACTGTATATTATGGATACATCTACATAATTACACAAAATCTCTGAAACTATTCAATTAAGAGTGGAACTTCTACCAGCTTATTCAGGTAAGCAGGTGAGAATTTAAAACAATGAACATACCCAATTTTTATACAAAAGTACCCAATTGTCAATTAAAGTAGGGGGTACCGACTTTTTTGTACCCAATTGAATATGAAAATACCCAATTGAACTGAAAAGTAGTGGGTATTTACCCAATTACTCAGAAAAGTTATCTGGAGCTCTGCTGTAACGTACAATCTTTATACGGAATGAAGGAGTTTTTATTTACCAGTACACTTTTTGTATTCTTTTGATAGTCTACTTAATTTTTGTTTTACTGTTAAATAAAATAACGCCGCACGCGTCAGACTAATGTCGTTAAAATCAAGTTTAAATAAAATTATGTCACACGATATATGTATTAAAATATTAAACTGCATGTCAGACTTGTCGTCATTAAATTCAAGTCGTCATTAAATTCAAGATTTAAAATAAAAATACGTCACAAGATATATGTACTTCATACCATACGAGTTTTTTAGGATATTTTCAGATCTGAATACTGGTATTTTACATGTGTTAAACTTTAACTGTAATGTATCGCAGATTCAGAGATGTATGTTTTGTTGTAAAGGTCATTTAACCTAACATATCTCAGACACAAAGAGTGTCCAAATTTGTGCAAACAATTAAATTAAAACTAAGACATTTATCGATTGTCATTACCTGCTGTATAATTTATTTGTGTACTGACATATATTCAATTGTGGTGAAATCAACCGGGATCACCTTGGTGAGAATCTGGTGGAAAAATCACTGCACTAACCTGAGACATCAGTCTGTGATGATTGATTGCTCAGTTGTACATATTTTTCTAATTCTGGCTACCATAACTTTAAATGTCGCTTTTTATGATGTTTGACTGGCGCGACTTTATAGTTATGGACCAACCCCATTAAGAAAGTCAACCACAAAATCCAGAAAAGTTGACAGTTAACAAAGACCGGTCCAAAACAGCTTTTAAATGCAGTTATTGGCCCATATCAATCACTTGAATTGAAAGATTGACATTTTTCACATTTAACTGATATAGTCTTTCACAAAATACTATCTTAAACATTTAAAATTTATCTATTCTGCTCTTACATATCGAGAAAAACAGCGATGTGACAGACTTTCTTGAAATGCGAATCTCCCGGGATTTCACGGTCATATGATGGTATTTCTACTTTTAGTAACGTACCATGTGCTCAAGTGTTTTAAAATTCAGAATGACATTTCCCGGTATTTTAGAATATTCTGGCTTGTTTTGTGAACAAATTGTAGTGTAAATACAAACTCAAAGTAAATATTTAAAACTACCCGATTCACACTGAAATCAGTTTTTTAATCCACCAGACTTATGTTGTTAATCACAAATAATAGATTTCAGAAAACGAAAGTAATGTTTACAATTTCAGCAAAAAATGTCAAGGTCGTTCGAAAGTATCCATATTAAAACTAGTCTTGGACAAAGCAACAATGGCGTCAAAATTGTGAATTTCAGACTGATGAGAGTTATTTTCATCTGTTGTAAGATACATTTGAAACATTTGAACCTTAAAATATTCCTTGATGCAGTAATTTATATTCATTCACCAATATATGTATAAATGTATCCAAGAAAATGAGTATTCTTTGATTTATAGCGTGACATAAATATGTTACGACTCTGGCTGACTTTCGATACGGGCTTGGCTTCAGCGTACAGGTATGTCAATACTATATAAATTGTACGCTGAAGTTTCTTTAGCTAATATTTTTCTAATGTTGACAGACCTTTGACATTGCTGGGGTTTGTTGAGTTAAAGACTTATTATCATCAGGGTCAGGAAGACATTATAGACATTAAACAGCGTATCATTACGTAGACAACAGTTGCACAACTGTATGCGTAAAAGGTAAATCAGTATATTAATAATTATGTTGACAACTATCTTACGTAGCAACGTCCGAAAATATGAAATATCCGACATGTATTTCAATATTTAAAATTCAAGATATAAACACTACTGAACTGTTTTACTTTAAGGAAAAAACAGTAAAACTATGTTTTTAATGAAAATGAAACACAACAAACTAAATACTTATCATGATAACGGCTAAACGACTTATTATCCCAATATAACACTGTCATTGAATCGCACATTTCAATTAAAATTATTCCCCTTGAAAGTTAAAGGGGCCTTTTCACAGATTTTGGCATTTTTTAACTTATTCTTTAAATGCTTTATATCGATAAATGTAAACATTGGGTCGTAAAAGCTCCAGTAAAAAATCAAGAATATAATTAAAAAAAGGAAAAGAACATTGCCCGGACCAGGTTTCGAACCAGTGAACCCTGGAGTCCTGCCAGAATCCTGAAGTAAAAACGCTTTAGCCTACTGAGCTATTCCGCCGAGTACACATGTGTGACGTATTTTATACGTTATATAAGCAATCTTCGTAGTTTCACAAAATTTAGCGACAAAAACAGAACTCTCCAAATTATTCAATCGTTTCGCGTTGCAACGCTTTATAATTTTTAGGTTTTAAAATCGTCAAAAGATGCATATAATGGCTATATTAGACCATGGTAAATGTTCAGTATTACTGTTTCCTCACAAATGTCATAACTAAAACGAAAATTTGCGAATCTGAAACAACTTTTTTCAATTTTGTCAATTTACCAAAGCGTGAAAAGATCCCTTTAATGCATATTGATATAACGAATTCATCAAACGTTATCAAACATTAGTAATTTGCATTGCATCGGATTCCCACAATATTATGTGGATGTAAATCGGATCCGGTTGTTGTTTATGTGTCAAGCTCATTTTGCCAGTGAGATACTTAAATTTCTTGCGTAGTAAAATCGGCTAGATTGAACTTTACCGGTACGCAGTTGTTTACCACTATCAAATCTACTGTAAAGTACACAAAGATACTTACATAATTCGGCCGTATCTGTCTGAATAAACATCGCTGCACAAAATATAGACATTTGTATTAATGATTATTAAACACAATCATATTTGTCTGTTGAATTAATAACACTGAGTTTCTTTGTCGCGTTACAAGATGGCGGATGTCTAACGCTGTTTGTGAAGTGACGTCACAATGTTTATCTGTGCGCGTGCCCTTTCCCATAAAAGTATTTAAACACAAAAAACTCGAAAACTTGATTTTTGCCAGGTATAACGCCTACGCCAACAGGTAGATCGCATTCTTGTCCATATACATGTCAAATTTCAGCAAACGTGCTGGGCCAGTTTTCAAGGCGCTCAAATCGCAGTGATTTGCCCCAGCTTAACGAAACTTAGCCCCCTTTATCATTCGTTCGAATGAACGTCATCAATGATGACGTCCAATACATCACTCATTCCATACTAAGTAAACTCTATGTCTAAGGTTTTGCTTAGATGTATTCGCTACTTTGCAAAAAAGAGTTTATATGATAACAATTCGCGGTACCGACAATACAGACTACAAAATAATGTGCTTAATCTTACTAACATTATAAACATGACATGACATTGCTACTTATGTATATGTTTCCATGCCGAAATCGAGGAAAATAGAAACACAAATGTTACACTTCATTACTGTTAGGATTTCATTAAACTTGTAAACTCGTAAAACGAAAATGAAACACGTAACATTTCAATACACATTAAAACAAAGAAACACGTCCAGGTTATTTATGGTTAAATAGTTTATATTGATCACTTTATTGTTTATGAGCTTTACTCGTTTTCTTAAACGTGTTAGTCTGTATCTAAAATCCGAAATTGTTGTAGACGTTCATATGATTCTGCCTTTTAATGCTTAATATAATCCAAAACTTTGTCTATCTTGAAGAAAGAAAGTGGTCAAGACGAAAAACGAAAGCCTCAGTGACGAAGAGGATTCTGAAGATGAGGCCGATGCAATACGTTCGATACGAGACGACATTGAGACATTTACAAACTTGTTTGAATCGCGTAATGTTATTAAGATGACACCCGTATCAAGTCAAAGCTTTAAACTTGATGAGTTGGCTAAACCTGGTATTGGTTCAACTGACTCTAGAACAAGGAAAACACGTCAAATAGGAAACACTGAACCGTTTGATTTCGAAAACAAGGTATGGCTATTGAATTAATATATAAAATATAAACAATTAATGCATTAATTGCGTGAAATAAGTTATTTAGTTATGAAGTATCCTGAAAACCAGCAATACATTATTTGTATTATATTTATATATATATATATATATATATATATATATATATATATATATAAATCTATATATATACACACTTAGGGACTTTTATAACGCATTACTTTTCAAACTTGAATATCTCAGTTATGAGTAAAGATATTGATTAAAAATTTTACATACTAACATTTGACTACATATTCTATGCAAGCTCACGATAAAATCATTCATCCGTTACAATGGACGCTTAAGCACGTGGAGTGGGTGTGGTTTCATATTTTTGCACGTGGTAACGTTGAAACGCGATTTAATTCTAGTTTAATTTCAATTTAATTATTTAAGGTGGGTTTTTTCACAAGGAAAACATAAAATTAATTTACAAAACAATATAGCTCGTATGTATATTCAGGAGCGCAATCGCACACTTTGCATTTTACAGGCTACCTTTCACATTTGATAAAGCGTCCGATCGTCACGGATGAATGATTTTATCGTTAGCTTGCACATATTGTAGTCAAATGATCACATGTGCCATTTTAAATAAAAATATTTACTCATTACTGAGATATGTACGTTTTAAAAGTGTTGTGTTAGAAAAATCACCAAGTGTAATAAAAGGCGATATACATGTTATTCCAATTTAATTTCAATTTCATAATCACGCCGGGTATGCGGATACTTTAATAACAGATGGCACTTCGATACCAGATAACAACAAAAGCCACGCGCGATAGTTGAGTTCTTCAGCTTTTTGCATTTATGTTCTGTTCATTTGGTTTTTAGACACGTACCATTGTTTGGTCGATTAATGGTATAGTACTTCGTATTGCGGAGCAAGAAAGTCGTGAAAAAAAACTGTGGATTATAAAAAACAGATACAATTTCATCGATAATCGTCATGAATTGAATGATCAGTACGTATTTCAACAAAATAAAAATACTTGGAAATAAATTAAGAACGTGCCAACTAATCGAAATAAAAGATCAATATGTTCATTAATGTTACAACATGTTAAAGTTTAGTTGAATAACGTATTTGAGGAAATTCAAATGTTTTAAGAGTCGGATGCCAAATTTTCAATGGCACTTCGACTCCAGATAACTCGACACTTTTTACCAGATATAACACACTCTATTTAGTGAATAAGAAATGCAGAATTCGCTAATAATACTGCTATAGTAAGCAGGCAATAAATAAAAATGTGTACTGACGTAAATTAAAAACGAATTACCGAAACATGTTTTTATCCCTTTGGAATATGATAATAAAAGGGAAGGGGAAGTGTAAAGCTCAATATAAAGGGAGTTTTCTAATCTCTTTTAAATTGTGTGGCTACGTATTAGTATCGTCTTTATGATGCGAATTTAATGAGCACCAATGACAAAGATTTTTATGAGGTGTATTGGCCGTTTTAAGACCCCTCGCTCCCCTTATCTAGAGTCCTGCTATAAGTTCAATTGAACACAGTCGTTTTGATCCACATGATCCGTTGTATTTTCATTTTTCTCAATCTCAATTTACCACTAAAAAACAAGTTTATTATTAGGCAATTATTTTCGGTCGTCACTTGAAATATATTACTTCAGAAATTAGCATTTGTATCTTATTTAAAATTTGCACTTATAATATTAATTATATAAATTAATAGTAATAAATTTTTGAAAACGAACAACGCCATTGGTTATATTTTACAAAAGAATGTAATTACGTTATGCATAGATTCCAAATGTGTCGGACTGGACAAAGCAACTTGATTCGTACTTCAAAATGTTTGGTAAGAATCGCCATAATATACATAAATGCATTTCAGGTAGAAAATAAAACTCGGTTATCAGAGTGCCCAATTTGTTGAAAGTCTCTCTGTTATCCGAAGTGCCCTATATCGGGAATCAAAGTATCCGCAACTTCATGAATACCATCTATTAAACCATGCTCTATCTTCGTTTATATTTCATTGAATACTATCAAAATTTCAGTATTTGAAGCACAGTGATTACTCTACATGCTGGAATATCAAACAATTTCTTGCGATATTTCTAAGTAGTTTTATTTTGTTGGAATGTTTACTGTTCATTCAGTTTATGCTGTTTTTCGACCGACTTATATATTTTTGGGGTAAAAATCTACCATTCTTCCTTGATGTTTTTAATTGCAATAGAAAAGGATAAACCATTTATAAACTCGACCATGCGCCTTGTCTAAAAAACTTATCTTTATGATATAACTTTAAAAAAACCCTGATGAACTTACCTCTCGCGCGTGGCTTTTGTTGTTATCTGGTATCGAAGTGCCATCTGTTATCAAAGTATCCGCATACCCAGCGTGATAATTCTATGTAAGTTTTTACACAAGGAAAACATAACATTAATTAAAGAAAAACAATATGGCTCGCATGAATTTTCAGTGGCGAAACGGCTCAATCGGCATGTTGCAAGCTGGTCAGTTATTAAGACGTATAAATTAATGCGTTTTACTTTTCACATTGTTATTATTTAACGTTGTGCGAGTTTGCGAATATGACTTTTGAAGTGACGTGTTTAATTTGTTAAGTTTTATATTTTGTTGTTTTTCAATTTCAATTAAATTTTCAGGAATTATCAAATATGTGTCGAGTTATTCTTGGTCCAAATTTCAACACATGCCTTCAAAAATAAGAGAGCTATATTGATATGGTTAAGTGATGCGTTAGAAAAGTCTCCAAGTGGGTATATAAATAAATAAATAAATAAATAAATAAATAAATAAATATATATATATATATATATATATATATATATATATATATATATATATATATATATATATATATATATATATATATATATATATATATATATATATATATATATATATTACGGAATTCCATAAAACTAAGAGTATTGTGCACAATTTCAGGACGGAGACGCTGACGCAGTAAAGCTTACTTTCAATGAAGACTGCGATGACGTGTAAGTTTGATTAATAAAAAATTTGTTAGCTCATCTAAATTTTTACAACAATATCTGGATCCTCTCCCAGATAATTATATCACATAAATTGCAAAATACATTATTTATAATTCAACAACACAATCGATATAACATATACAAAGATTAATAAACAATAAAGGAGGTAAAGTTATTAAGAATAGTTATCTACTATTATATGTGTGTTATTGACATTTGCATACAAAATTAAAAACCTTTTAGAGCTTTATTATTTGTGTTGGCTGATGTGCTTATTAAGTGTGAGTTGATGTTGTCATTAAGTGTAATGGCAGATGTTGTCATGAAGTGTGATGGCTGATGTTCTCATTAAGTGTGATGGAATATGTGCTGATTAAGTGTAATGGCTGATGTGCTCATTAAGTGTGATGACTGATGTGCTCATTAAGTGTGATCGCTGATGTGCTTATTAAGTGTGATGGCTGATGTGCTCATTATGTGTGATGGCTGATATGCTCATTAAGTGTGTTGGCTGATGTGCTCATGAAGTGTGATGGCTGATATTCTCATATAATGTGATGGCTGATGAGTTGATTAAGTGTGATGGCTGATGTGCTGATTAAGTGTGTTGGCTGATGTGCTCATGAATTGTGGATGGCTGATATTCTCATAAAGTGTGATGGCTGATGTGCTTTATTAAGTGTGATAAGCTGATATGCTCATTTACTGTGATGACTGATGTGCTCATTAAGTGGGATTGCTGTTGTGCGGATTAAGTGTGATGGCGGATGGGCTCATTAAGTGTGTTGGCTGATGTGCTCATGATGGGTGATGGCCGATATTCTCATAAAGTGTGATGGCTGATGTGCTGATTAGGCGTGATGGCTGATGTGCTCATTAAGTGTGATGACTGATGTGCCCATAAAGTGTGGTGGCTGATGTTCTCATTAAGTGTGATGGCTGATGTGCTATTTAAGTGTGATGGCTGATGTGAGCAGCAAATGTAAACGGGTGACGTGAATAAAAAAGAGTGATGGCTAATGTTATAAGTTAGTGTATTGGCTGATATGGCCATCAACAGGATGGTTGATGTGATCAGTTAATATATAGTTTGTTGTAATCAGTAAGTTTGATGGCTGTTGTGATTTTTAATGCGATTCCGAATGTTTTCAGTAAGTGTTATGACCAATTTGATCAGACAAATATGTCAGCTGATTGTATAAGTGAGAGTGATGAGGTCTTCTGTGATCAGAAAGTGCAATGGCTTTTGTAATCAGCAATATAGAATGACTGGTGAAATCAGTAAGAATGATTGCTCCGGTTATTAGTACGTGTGGTAGTTGATGTGATAAGCAAATGTGACAACAAATGTTATATATCACTAGGTATAACAGCTTTGTTGATAAGTAAATGTGGTTATCTTGTGGCCAGTGTGACTGATAGCTGATGTTATCAGTATGCTGCTGATATGATAAGTAAGTATGATAGCTTGTGTGATCAGCAATGGGATAGCTGCTGAAATCGATAAGATTGACGGCTACTATTAATACGATGTGTGCTGGCTATGGTGATTAGTAAATGTGATTGCAGATATGATTGATCAGTGCAGTAGCTGATGTGATGAGTAATAGATGTAGCTGATGTGAGTGCTAAGTGAAGTAACTGATTTATTTAGTAAAAGCTGTAGCTGATGTGATCAGTTCGAGCTGTAGCCTCGATGTGATCAGTAAGAAGAGTTATAGCTCTTGCGATACGTAAGAGCTCTAGCCGATGTGATCAGGAAGAGCTGCATGTTTTGTAATTAATAAACACTGTGATCAGTAAGACATGTGGCCGAGGTGATCCTTAAAAGCTCTATCTGATGTGCTCAGTAAAAACTGTATTTGGTGTGATCAGTAATTGTTGTAGCTTATTCGATCGGTAAGAACTGTATCTGATGTGATCATAAAGTATTGTAGGTGATGTTTATCACTAAGTGATGTAGCTGATGTGATCATTTAGAGATGCAGCTTATGGGATCTGTAATTTATGAAGCTTATGTAATTTTTAAGTGCTGTGTCTCACGTCATTAGTTGGCGTGATTGTTGGTGTAATAAGTAAGAGTGATTGCTGACGTTTAAATGTATTTGCAATATGTGAGTTTTATGGCTGATGGGATTTAATTAGTGATTTGATTGATGCGAAAAGACATAAATTTGGTTGTTTGATGTATTTCTTTCAATTTGTTTGCACTTCAATGTTAAGCAGTGCAAAGAGAAAGAACTGCACGGGCGGTTTCAAGCCTGAGGCGATCGAGGATACTTCTAACGGCAAAAATAACAAAGCGTGTGGGTACGAAAGCGATTCGCAGATGTTGAACGATGCCTTCGTGTTAAAGTTTGATGATCAAAGACCAAATATGGCCAAGGTATGTAACCTTAAATATTCGTAAGATTCAAGGATTTAAGTGAAGACCCGACTTAAGTTTTTTGAAACTGATCGATTGAAATAAATCAGTATTTCTTATTAATATTGAAAGCCGAACCATAATCATAACATTCAGTCAGAATGACAATTTTTTTTTCAAACGCTTGTGGTTCGTATTACAAAAAGTTAAAAATTATGTTAATATTTTAAGGATAACTTTGCAGAATATTTCATTCACTATGTACTGTGTAAGTTAGCATTTTAAACGTTCATATTGTATCTAAAAATTGACTGAAGTTAGCTTCCTGCTACTGGCAACATATTGCGATGATCATGATCTTGATTCTGTGTATGCTCCCATCAGTTTCTATAGCGGAGCAAAACGTTGCGAATGTATACTTTGATAGAAATGCCGGCTGCTGACTGTATCATGTAAGATACAGGACAATGACATTAGTAGTTTGAAATCAAAACATATGCATGTGCTATGTTTTATTAAAATATTCAATATAAGCCATATTTGAGGGACATGTTCTTCAGTTTTGGCGCAACTATTCAATAATTTATAATAATTGCACGACAAAACGTGTGCGAAACTATAGGTTAATGTATATCAGGGTCATAAATATTTTAGTCATATTTAAATATATCATTTAATTATTTTTATATACATTTAGGTCTTTTAAACTGTGTGTTTAAATCATTGGACAATAACATGGCATAAATAAGAATGATACAATCATAAACAATCACACTATTCGCCTTCTGTGACGATCTAAGATTAATTTACTTAATAAGATCAAATGTCGATTTTGAGTTGTAAATTAACACTGATTGTGTATAGTATTGATTGAACCTTGATTGAAAAAGCTATTGGGTAAACTATAATCGCGTCTGAATAATTTACTTTTTGTCGGCTCTTATAAGATCAAACAAAGTTATTGGAAAATACAATCCGAACAATATTTGACATTTTTATTACTATATGTTTATATACTTATCTAAACAAAGGACATGTGTCGCATAAAATGGTAAACCTAGTCCATAAACTGCTTATACAGTTTCCCAGTAAGACATTGATTGTGTGACCTTATATCTAAAAAAGCCATTATATAAACATACACTCAATCTACGTTACAGTTTAATGAGTTCCCAAATATGAGTAATCTGTTTTAGGAAACCGCCATTTATTTACAGCATGGCTACGTCTCAATACGCAACGTTTTTTGTACACATAAACTTCTCGGCAGCATGAATCATTTTTAAACATAAAAAAGTATTGAACCACGGTTAATAGTCAAGGTCATAATTTAAGGTCAAAGATCATGATGTATCGTGTCCGCTATGTAGCATTTTATATCGTATGAGGGTGCATATATAACTTCCGTCAGATAATGTATGATTTACAAATCATGCTTAAAAAGTCAAGGTCAACGTCTTAATTCAGAGTCAAATATCATGATTTGTATGTTATGAGTGTACCTGAATAATTTTTGCAAGGATTAATTGAAATTTAATTTTAAGTGAAATTCGTTATTTAAGACAGAATTCATAAACTACATATAAAGCATTACTCTGTATCTGTTCTTTTAAGCTGTTTTTTTTATCTCTACTTCTTTTCGACCGATTTTTATTTAGTTTGTATATGTATATAATTTGTTTTTTAATTTAAACTAAATTCGATGTTGATTGCTTTCTAAAACAGTCTGGTACTTTAACCACTTCATACTTTAATTTGCAAATGATAATGGCGAAAAAGTCTTAATTGTCTTTTATTAGGCAGACGAAGGTTTAAAAATATGTTTCTTGTTTAAAATCATAAAGATGTTATAATTTTTTTTATTTAAAACCACGTCATTAAAACCAACTGGTGTGAGAGCTTCAAAAATACCACAATGTCGAGGTAATTCTTCAAGGTTTAAAGAGAAAACAATGTTTCAATTAAACATACGAAGAACATAAATTGTGAAGCAATCGTTCATAAATTATGTTATAATAAATGTTGATTTATATATGTTTGTTTTTCCTTTTTTAACATATTACTAATTATTAACATACACATGTTTTGTTGATTATTCTAGAAACCTACATATAACCTTTTGTTAAACTTGTAAGCACTACGAACGAAGGATGGCTTGGTAACATAGCTGTAAGGTGTATGGGTAACTACAGCAAAAAGCCAATATGAAAACTGAACAAGCATGTGCCTTTTGAGAGTAAAGACATGGGCCACAAGCTGTCAAATTGAAACGATCCTAGACATACCATATTTAAAACAAAATGTTAATGTGATGTAAGACGCCGACAAAAACTTAAAAAATTGTTTTATCTAAAGCGTTTGCTTAACTTGGTTATGCTATTTGTAGCCGTTCAACGTTTAGAATCTTATAAGACGCTTTGACTGATTTTTATTTGCAGTGCAGTGCAGCAGATGCGGACAAAATCACAGAAAGCATGTTTGATACGATAAGAAAAAAATGGGTTTTCAATAAACCGGCATTTATCTTGTCAGTAAATGGAAGTGACAAGGACATCAGCATGAACAAACATATGCGTTATTCCTTTCGATGTGGTCTCAGGAAGACAGCTCTAAGAACAGGTTGTGTTTTAGTAGTTGCATAAATTATTATGAAACGCGCTTGTTCTGTAAATAAAATCATAACACTTACAAATATATTACAATAAGTCCCACACCCTACTATATTACTTTCTTGCTACAAATTAAGTTTAAATATTTATTCAATCAAATATTAATGTTACGTTTTTTTCTACCATAGTAAGTTTTATAACTCCCCCTTCAGGAGAAATTTAATTAGAAGTAAATCATAGCATACGAGTATTCATATTTTCAAAATTATGAATCATCATTACCGTGGGAATTCAATATTTCCTAGTGCGAAAGAAGGCCAAAAATCATTAAATTGAAAACAATTAATAATTGTTTAAAGTTTGAATAAAATCCATAAAGCTATTACTAGAAATAAGCTCAACCAATACGATAATGTATATAAATATTAAAGATGTGAAGGGTATATAATCAATTTTTTTGTACTTTGGCAGACAAGAGTTTCCACATTATCTCTAATAATTCATTTCAGTATAGATAATAAAGTTCTAATATTTAATAGAATCCGCAAAGCAATTCCTAGTGCCCTAATCAACCAAAATACATTATTTAATGCCGGAGGCCGACACCAGAGCTAGTCGAATAGCTTGCATTGTCATGCGATCAAGCAAAAGATTGATACATATACATTGATAATCTATGAGTACTGTACTGTCTAAACCTGTCCAAACAAAACAAAGAATCGTTGCAAATAGACTTAAACTCATTAGTAAAAATGTTAATAAATATAATGCAGGCGCTTGGATTGTTACTTGTGGAAAAAAATCTGGCGTAGCGAAACTTGTCGGCCAAGCGGTGAAGGAATGTAGGACTGTATCGAGTAACCGTGTCCAGGCAATAGGAATCGTGCAAAATTTGGTAACACCGATAGAATATATTGGATTTGCAAAACCAAATAAATTCAGAATTTTATTAGACTTCATATTGTAATTCAAACAGTTAACGTTTATTCCTGTTATAATGGCTATGGACATTCATATGATACATATAATTGATGTGTGGCCCATTAATGCAATTTTCTTCACGGAAGATTCGGGTAACCAAACTAGTTACTTTCCAGGACAAAATGTTACAATCGGCAAGCAAGAGAGAAAGAGAGATACGAGAGAACGATGAGCCCCTCGACCCCAATCACTTTCACTTCGTCACTGTGGTTGACGCAAAACAGCGAGCTAAACTAGAGAAGGAACTTACTAAAATCAAGAATGAAAGTAATTATACACTGTATCATCACCCGCAATGTTTTAGGAAATAGACTTTGTCTTTATTTGTCACTTTGACATATGTGGTCTTTATTTGACATGTATACATATGTGTTGTTTTCAGATGATGTACCAATTGTACATCTAGTGTTAGAAGGGGGACCAGAAACTCTGGAAGCAGTCTATCACGCCTTACAAAACAACACACCAACTGTGGTCGTGAAGGGCACAAAAGGAGCGGCGTTTGTTCTTGCATACGCTTATTTGAATTCAAAAGAAAAGCACGAGGCAGGCAATGGTCGGGCTGAGAAAAGGCATGTTACAATGCAGTTGTTGTTTTTTGAAGAACATAGTTGGCAATTCAACTTACATGCAAATCCGACAATTGTGTCGAATAATTTGCAATTGTTTTATTTGATCGATAATTCCACAGTAGTTTTATTCTAGTGACATGAAAATAAACTTGCTTTCCTATTATTCCGTTTCATTTTCATATTGATAATACCCTAAGCCGAAATAACCGGCGAAAATAACAAATTAATTGTTTCATAATTATGCTGAACAGTAAGAGTCGCTACATGGAGGACTCCATAGAACAGAATGTACGAGGGATGGTCGAACAGGAGTTTGGGCCCAACAATATTCCCGAAAAACTGGATTGTATTAAGAAGTGCCTGCAGAAGGGTGACCTCATGTCGGTGTTTGAGCTCGACATCAATAAAGGGTTCAATGAAATTGATGTGGCAATGCTGCAGGCTGTACTGAGAGGTACTGTTTCTAGGATTCCATAGATTAATTTTTTTGTTAATGCTCATTCAAACATACCCGCGTGCGTCTGATAAGTATTGGCCTTAAATATATTAAATATTAAACATATACAACAGGTATACCCCGACAACAAACACACTTTTTTATCATTTTAATTATATTTTCAAATTAGCTTCTTGCAACAAGTTTCATACCCGTAATGGTTTACCATTGATGCGTAGATTAGTTTTTAAAGAAATAAACATTCCAGCGTCATGTTGGGTAACAATAAATGCGCCGTTGTTTCAACGTAATTTGAAGCGACTGTTACCTCTCTATCAATAGACACAATGATTAGGGTTGAATGCCTCAATACAGAGAAACAATCAATATGTTAGCGCATAGGGATGAAAATATGCAAAGCGTCTCATTTTACCGAGAACAATTAAATCATTTTCCCCCGAAATCAAACGCATGCTCTGTCTTTGCTTGGCTGGTGAACATTCTTTACATAGTAATTAGTTTAGAACCTTCTTTTCTGGCATCGATACAACTACAATAATATTTCCCAAAAAGCCCGTAATAGTCGACCGAAGACAAAAAGTCCCAAAGACGTACCGGTGGGTGACACAATTACACCTGAAGCTGTTAAAATATCCAAAATTAGTCAGCCCCGTGCAATACTGCTCGTTTCCAAACATGCAAGATAATGCTATAAACAAACACATTAAAAAGCATATCATGCGTCATTGCGTCCATCAACGGTACCCAAAGCTGCAAACAGCAAATGCAGCATACATCCTTGCGTGTAATGTTGGCGAGACAAAGATGGCGTTGAAAAACGCATTAACTTGCATAGGTCTGATTTGAAAAGAGGTTAATACAACGTGGAGCAAACTACTTATATATGTTTTCAGCTATAAAGCAATTAAATAGAACTTGAAATGTTTAATCACCATGAAAATATATTTAATGTTATATATCAAGTTTCATCAGGGATTTTTTTTTAAATTGTATATGTTATGTTAAATGTTGTTGTTGTGCTTCTTATCGCTACTGCATATGTTTAACTGTGCTGCAGATGCTCCATTCAAACAAAGTGCATCTTGATATTATAATAATTTATAAACATTGTTTCAGCATATTTTTGTACCATATTAACGCAATGGATTTTTTTTCCATTTCTTTTCTGTGCACAAGCCACTAATTACCAGATTATGGACAAGTTGCGATTGGCACTGGCTTGGAACAGAATTGACCTCGCCAAGAGTGATATCTTCACGGACGTGAATCATGTTGAGGTAATTCCTACTTGCTGACAAAAGTTTTGGCATAATAATGTGTGCGGCATACGAATGCTAGTTTGTAAATATAATAAAAACGTAAACTTAGGTCCTATTTTCATAAACGTGTAATTAATGTAATATACTGTGATTCAAATGTGTAATCAATTTCTTTCTAGATTGGAAATCTAGACGGCTTGATGCTTGGTGCAATTCAGCTCTACCGCGTTGACTTCATCAGATTATTTTTAGATCATGGAGTCAGTCTGAAAAGATTTCTTACGAAAGAACGACTTTGTCTGCTCTATAAAGGGGTATATGTTACACAATAGTTAACACAGTTCGTCAGTCACTTCCAATTGCAGTTCTTTTCGTTTAGAATAAATTGCTTTTGTTTGTAGAAGTTTTTGCAAATGACTCCACTGAGATATGTAAGCGGTTTTCTGGTGCGTTTCATTTCAGATTCCGAAAAATTGCCTGTGTTGGTCATTGCTTGAGAAAATAAAGTTAGATAGAAAAAACAGGGTAAGTCGTTTTGTTATTTTCGTGATCCAGTTTGAAAATCCAACATACATATATAAATGGTAATGTACTAATGATACAAAACAGATTATGCCTTTGCAATGCTACGAAATAAATCAATATAAAGAAGTGAAACTCCAGCTGCTGGAACAGTATTGAATTCTCATTATACACAATTAGTTGGTCCTTTATTTAAGGCAAGGCAAGTGACCAATTGCAAAAACAGCACAAAACAACACAATACAAAACAACATACATAACACATAAATGAATAAAACTGAGGTCACCGCCTTGGAACGGTCAATGCAAAGCATTGGGGGTTTAAACCGGTTTTAGAGCGCTCAACATCACACTTGGCCCAGCAATATTCATGATACATTTAAGTGTAAATAAAATTTAACCTAATAGCATTGTAACTCAAATTAAACAATAATAAAAGGGCATTGAAACGCATTCAATTTAATTACCATTTAATTACTCAATGGTAGGAAAGAGAACAGAGCAACAGAGCAACAGAGCTACAACTTTTTGAGGAACGATGAAATGAAACTACGAACAAGTGTCAACTGCATTCCTTCTTTAAAGAAAAAGATTTAAGAATATAGCATCATAAAGTTAATAATTCAGATCATCATCGCGCAAATACAGGAAAATACAGGCAAATACGCAAAATGCAATTAGTAAATAATGATTCATTAAAGCAGAATGATTTCTTCCTATACATATTTTCAAGTAGTAAATCTAGATTCTATTAAATATCATATTCTTAAGAAAGGAAATATTTACAAAATATACGGTCAACCTTTTATTTAAAACATAATTAGTTTTTCAACGTCTCCGAAATATTTCACGGTGGTTTTATTACCCCACTTAAAGAGGGAGGAGGGGGGTGTTTTCTTGTCAATTTATTCGTCGGTCCGATGTTTGATTCGCTTTTCTGAAAATAACTCCTGTTCTAGTGATTAAACTTTCAAATATATTAACCAGAACGTGAAATTATGTACTAGTAAGTTTGATGATTTTCTAATTTGTGTAAGCATACAAACACTATGGTGAGACAGACAACACGATCTATGAGTGCAAGAGTCATTTAATTTATACCTGTTTAAATATACATTTATATTTGAAAATACTATTATCTAATTATTCGTCAGTACGACTATTAATTTGTATAGTGGTTGTTTTATATTAGACGGTGTTTCGTTTTATTGTATTCCAGCTATGTATTTCAAAACACAAATTTACATAATTGCATCCTTTATGGTACACATGCTGTTATTTACCAAATACGTTTATTTGAACGAATAATACTGTAAAACGATTACACATTTGTAACGAATTGTTTGTCATGTGAATAAATCATATTTTCGTTCTTTTCCTAAGCATGTGTCGCTGATGGTTTTAAAAAGGTAATTGTGTTTCGTCAAGTATTTTCTATTCATAATATAACGTTTATAAAACATGTCTTTACAATGAAGAACACAAACGATCATATTCTTACGGATGTGAAGAAGCTCGTAGACAGTCTGATGGGGGACACATTATTTCAAGATACAATCGGCTATGCTATTGACCAAACAGATTGCTTCCATATAATTTCAGGTTAAAAAACTGATTACTTGATGTTTGATGTTTCTGTATGTCTAAAATGGTAGGCCAATATTAAAAATTATTTAAGATTCGAGCTGTTAACTTTCATGGCTGAATCGCTGCAATTCCTTCTTTAAAACTAAGTTTTGTACATGCATTCTCAGAGGCATTAACTGTCTTTTAGAAAGTAATAGATGAATTCAATACAAATGCTACTAACATAATTTTAAATTTCATACGGTTTGGAGTGCAACGGAACATATCTTTACAGAAAGCAAATATGAAATGCAGATTGATATATAATAACCTTTGCATCTCTAAAATGTTTGTGCTTTTAATTATTCGTTGTCAATAATTGTTCATACACTTATATATATATAGCAAAGTGTAATAAATATATAATCAGATATAAATTATCACGCATTAGAGACCGGTTTCAAGCATCCACATCAGCAGCTGTTTATCTGGTCGATACTTCTTCTCCAACAAGACATGGCCAAGCTATTCTGGACAGAGGGCAAGGTAATTGTTGTTTTAATTAACTTCTTCTTTATATGACGTTAGTTACATGTGGACAGAAAACAAAAATCTTACTATGTAACTTAATGTTTTTTTTCCGATTAGTCAAATTAATACCTGCCATACTACTTTTTCTTCATAACAGTGTTGTTATAAACCATTGAGAACATAGGAAATTCATTGTAAGAATCAAATTGAGAAAATTTATCAACAATACATGAACACATTTTCGGACAATAAAAGTAAAGGCGTATATATAAAAAGGATATGACGCTAATCGATTGTTTAAATAGTATATAATAATATCGTGTCTCTGCCTCTCGTGTGATAGATCTACATCATAACGTATGCCACTTGATTATAATTCTCCAAGAAGAATTAATTTTCATTATATTTGCAATAAAATATAATCATAACTAATATTTTATAGTAAATTATATGCATATTCGCTAAAATAATATAACATATATTTGAACGACAACAAATCATTTTTAAATTCATTAGATGATTTCATTCGGATACAACACAATCCATATGTAAAACCTTTTTTTAGAAAATGCTTATGCTACTAATTTAAATATGGGAATAGTATCAGGCAAGCTTTACACTATATTTTTTATATTAGGACAAAATAGCAGCCGCTCTTACCGGATACAAACTGCTGAAACGATTAAAGAGCCAGACCGATAATACACAGTTTGTCAACGCAATACAAGGATGCCTTAAGTATGGGTATTGTCTAGGCATAATTATGTATATGTTTGTTCTATATTCAGTTGTATTATGATCAATAATGATGTGTACGAAATACGAAAACAAATATGTAGTTTTCTTTAGAATTCTAAACAAATTGTGATTTATTCGTTTAATTATATTTAAGTACATGGTCTGAATTGGCCGTAGCAATGCTTGGTGAATGTCATGCCATAGATGAACACAAGACTCAAGATCTTTTAATCCGTAAAGTGTCCTGTTTGGGCGACACATCGTGCTTTTTGATCGCTTTGACGTCCGATAACATGGATTTTTTTATCACATACGGCATGTCAGACACTCCTGAACAATGCCTGGAATGGAAAACTGGTGCATGATAATAGTTCATTAAAAGTATGTATTTTATTAGATTAAGTGTTGTTTATCATTAGTTGTTTCAGTTGCAATCGTGAAATAACTTGACTTGTTGTATTTTATTTAATGTTGCTTGCCTGCTTAGGATAAAAACACATTTCATCAATACAACTCTGGGATGTTGAAAAAACATATTAAACGAACATTTAATATTTTTTTAAACATGAATGGGGATAATTTTCCTTTTTTGTTGCTTTCCCTTTTCGTTTTTACTTAAAAAGTGTGAAGATATGTATCCCTTTTTAAAAACGAGTTCAATTTCCAGCTTCTAATTTGCATGATCTGCCCATTGCTGGTGCTAAGTTTGTTGCAATTCACGCTTCGCAAGGATTCATTTTCTACACGCGGTGATGATCAAGCATCGATCAGGTCTGACAGGTATTTGTAAATAGAGCAATACATGGATAGCGTTTACTTTATTTCGTCTTATTATTTTTGTTGTCATTTGACTGATGAACTCATGTTACATGATTTGTTGCTTTGTAAACCAATCCAAAGTCGAATACATTAAACAAATGAATAGCGCTTTCCGGAAAAAATTATGCTCTCGGGAATTAGTTTTAAAGGTACGTTTAAGAGAAAGTAAACTGATTGTATATTCTGGCTTAGTTTGTATACTTAAGTTTTAACAAATATAAAGTAATTAACATACATCAGAAATTAAGGTTTTAATTGTTTATTATAAACTGAAGGTTATTTTTAATTTAAGTTAACCAACCAATACAATGTGATTAAATAAGAATGTTATTGTATGTTCCACACATGGACACTCACAAATATTTATATTATACACGTTGACGTGATATAGTGTTACAAAACATCATACTGTGGGAATTTTAAGACATGTACGAGTTATAATGTCTTTTACTGGCTATTATGAGTTGGGCGCGGACTTTTTAATTTAAACGCATGTTTTATCTCAAATCCATTTTTAATCGTTCACTGTACGGCTTTCTATAGTGACATTCACTCGTCGTCTTTTTAAAGCCCAAATGCGTCACAGTGCCGTTAGAATAATAATTGCAAGCTATATAAGCTTGTGCTGTTTAAAATGAGTTTTGAACAATAAAGGTTACAAAATGTATATAATAATCAAAATTGAGTAACAAATGTGTTTTTGTAAATTTTATATAGGCTTGGTACTAAGTACAATATTTGTGTTATAATAATATCGAGGCTACACAAAGACGTATAGGTCATTGAATGTATGTTAAAATTCATGACCGCATTTAAGAATGTTATTTTACACGTGTCAGGCATCCAAATTTTTCTAGATTGGAAATACGACAAGAAAGACAGCAGATAAATTCGAGCACGAAGATGTATGGTTTCTTCACAGCTCCAGTAATCATCTGCATGTACAATACGGTAATGATATAAGTATTTAATTACGTAATGTTTTTGTTCGTTGCGTACATTATATACGCGAATGATTGTCTCTTTGTTTATATGAATACATTATAATGTAAACTGATATCATGACATAATTATCATATTACTATTGCCTGTGGTATTTTTAATGTCAGTCTATTGGAATTTCAACAAACATTTTTTTCTTGATATGTTATTGATTTCCGTTGCTTACAAATGCAAGAAACTCAATCTCACTGTTTGCTTATAGCTTTCGTACATCGTCTTCCTGAGTCTGTTATCGTACATACTGATATTCAACTTCGGGCCTAGTGTTTCCTCTGTTGATATCGTTCTCTTTGTTTGGGGATTCACACTTTTGATGGAGGAGGTCAGACAGGTAAATTTGGGGAATTCAGATATGATTTTTTTTAAAGATGTATATTAACTTGTTCTTAAATTTTGACTTACAAAGTGATTTAATGTAATGATTTGGTTTTTATTGCAGATATTGAGAATTTTCTCTTCAAGCACGTGTTCAAAACTGAAGCACTATATCTCTGATATATGGAACAGGATTGATTGTTTCTAAATTGTGGTATTCATTATTGGAATGATAGTTCGTTTTTTGCCGTTCGATGATGCTATTAAGGTCGCTCGGGTGATTCTTGCAGTGAATTTCATATCATTTTGCTTGCGTCTTCTACAAATATTTTCCGTTCACAAAAAGATGGGACCAAAGATTGTCATGATACAAAAAATGGTAGGTGTTATTAAAAAGATTCTTCACATGTGCTTACAAGTTTCCTTTATACCAGTTCATTATTACTGAATTATGTGTGTACATGGTATAAGTTAGTTGTGTAAGGTATAACTTACTTACTCCAAACGGTGTCCATTAAAAACAAACGAAAAACAGTATGGTAAAGCATTTTTTAATGTTTTTATACACAGCTGGTTACTTTTTTCATGTCAAATTGATACAATTAAATATAACAATAGCACAAAATTTAGATGTATACTGATAACCAAATTATATATTGTTTCCATACCAGTTGGAAGACTTGATGTACTTCATTATGATCCTGATGGTATTTGTTGTGTCGTACGCTATTGCCTCACACTCAATCCTTTATCCAAACTCACCGTTGACCTGGCAGACAGTGATCCAAGTCATCAGAATGTCCTATTGGAACATATACGGGGAGTTATTCCTCGATGACATTGAAGGTGATAAACAAGTTATGATAAATACTGGTTGCTTACATGATGCAATACGAGTATTAAAGCCAATTTATTCATCGATATAATTGAACGGGATGGAACAAAATTAACTATACAATATTGAAACAAATGCTTACAGGAAATAATTTCTAAAGAATAGTTAACAATTAATACAAGTATGGAATTGTTTCAGTTAAATACGACATGTGATGTAGGCAACCAGTTTTATACATATGTGTGTACTGTTATGTTTATGTATTAATTTTCAGGCGACTCAGGGTGCACATTTAATGAGATTTTATGGGGTAATGGTACCTACCTACGCTGCCCAAGTGAATTAGGCAAGGTCGTAGTACCGATCCTGATGGGCGTATACATGCTGGTGGTTAGCGTCCTTCTTTTGAACCTTCTCGTTGCCATGTTCAGGTATTTTAAAGGGTTCTTTTTTAGATTTATTTAGGATTCCTTTTAAATCGTATTTCATCTTGGACGTCGACAATATATATTTAATCATCGTATTTATATGCGAATGTGTTTTTTCATCTGCAGCAATACGTTTGCAAACGTGCATACAGAAACAGAGAAATACTGGTGTTTCCATCGATATTCGTTGATCAACGAGTACTTGACACGGCCTGTCCTTTGTCCTCCATTCGTTGTTCTTTATCCTTTGTTACTTCTTGTAAGATATATATGTTGCAAGCGTGGGAATGATCAAGACAGAAAAAACTATTTCAGTAAGTACATGTTAAAGGGCCTCAAGACGTTCATGAAGTGCGTAGCGAATGTTTTAGTTTCTACATTATTTAACTCTGCAAGATAACATTTTAACAGAAACTGTCTTTAATGATACTTGTTGGACACAATTTAGTTATTGATAAGGTTGGATATTATTTTTATGTTCTAGTTTCTCAGTGTATTATCGAGCGCTATCATTTATTTTATATGTGCCATCAGTTGCGCCCCAGTCTTCAACAGGCTCATCTGAATCCGTTACTCAACGAGACATCACATTGCCACTATAACCGAGGCGTACGCACCAGCATCAGACTACAAAAAAAGAGATTGAAGGTTTTATAAAGAGCTATAGCGCATCATAGCCAAGGTGACAAAAACAGATATCCTCATCGTCAAAGGCAAATGAAACGTCAAGGTTGGACCAGACGCCTTATACGACTGATGAGGAAAATTCGTTAAAGGCCTTGAGCTCACCATGGCCAACCCGCCGCACCCACACAAACTGTCCAGAACAGCGACCAGGCATGCCCTAAACGGAAAAGTGCACAACCAGAACGATTTTATACCGGCTAAGCAACCGTTAAAGTCAAGCACAATCAATGTGAACACAATAACATTTACTGGCGCAGACAACTGAAGTGACCCAGAGTCTCTGCTTAATCCTCTACCGAAAAAGGGCGACAACAAGGTGTTCCAGAATTACTGCACCAAGGAACTGCAAGAAAAAGAGCAGCCTGGATTCAGAGTGGAAACAGTCAGAACAATGGAACATATCTTCAACTGCAGAGTCAAAATTGAGACACACCTGCGACAGCAATGTGAGTTCTACCAAAACGTCACCGACTTTAAGAAAACTTTCGACTGCGTGTGGCATGAGTGTCTGTGGCAGGTTTTTAGAGAGATAAACATTGAAGAACGATTGGTGCAAGTCATCCAAATCTTTACAGAAACTATAGCGGCGCAGTACTTCCATATGTACATATGGGTGGCAGATGGGTTACTTCTTGAGGACATGGGTGCCTTCCGTCATGGATGTCTGCTCTCTCCCGCCCTTTTTATTTTTTTCCTTTAGACAAAAATGCAGGAGACACATCCATCTTCATTTTTGACAGACCCATGTCTAACCCAATATTGCTGATGATATTGATCTCATGGGTGGCACCAGCGGTGAACTACAAGACCTCAATAATATACTCTCTGAACGAGCTGGAATATACGAGATGGAGGTCAGCACTAAGAATTTAAAGATCATGGTAAACATCCCGAGTTCAGACACCACAATGAACGTCGGGAAGGAAGACGAGGAAACCAGCTTCTAATAATAATTGACCAATCCTAACAAACCATTGTCATTGCTACCGCAGCGACTTCATCAACGTCCTTATCAAGTACAATCAGTGTAAGTCCTGTGTAGAATTTATTCAACTGTACGGCTACGAGAACCGGACGCCTCACGCAGACACAGACTGCAGGATACAGGCCTTTGAACACAAGTGTCTCCCAGGACTGCTCCGCATCTATAACTGGTGCAGAAGACCAACGAATAACTCAGGACATCGTCAACTAAACGTGTTGGCTTACAAAACCACCACTACGACAAACGTATAACGAAGAAAACTGGCTCGGTTTGGACAAGTTACCAGACTTTGCTCCAGGGCACGCTAGGAGGTCACCCAAGAGGCTGTAAGAAGAAACGCTGGACTGTCAATGTGAAAGAGTTTATGTCTCTCCGTACTCACTGCAGCCCAAAACATATCTGACTGGCAAAGGATCTTAGTGTCGTCGTCTCTAATTGCCCGAATCGGCCAGACCGGGGAATGGAATTATGATAATGCTGTAGTAACTTCATGATTCACTGAATATTTGCCCCTTAAATAAAACATCACATAATGCACAACACAAATATGATTTTAATAGCATTCATTCTGTAAACATTTTAGCATTAAATATGCATTTTATTTCAGAGCGAAAGTTAAAAAATACGGAACATGAAAGGGAATTAATTCAATGGGAAAACGTGATAGCATATGAATACCAGCAGAAGCTAAGCGAAAACTTGGATATTAAAGTCGACATTTCAAATGAAATGTAAGTAATCAACCCGTGTTGTCCTCAGACTTATCCAATATATAACTGATATATTGCGAATAAATTGTTTGAAAGCAAACGCTGTTATCATATGGTGGTGTATTTTACTGTATATCTGTGAACGATCACTTTTGAGATCGCATTGGGCAACTTAATTACAGTAATTGTTGCCAATACCAGTTTCGTACATTTCTTGGACTATTGTGTTCGGTTGATCTATCATCATAATGTAATTTAAAACTCTTATTATGAAACACACATTTAGTTTGGCCTATATCCGCGTCAGGAATAGCGGTGAAATATTACGGGCAGGACTCAAGTCGATCATTTGCACAATGACCGAACCTATCAGAAGGATTTAGTTATATTTGTTGTTTGAAAGGTTCACCATATAAAAAGAAAAACATTCGAAGGAGTGTATAAATAATAATTTATTATACTTGTATCTAGTAGTGTACGATCTAACCGACTTGAGTCCCAGTACATTAATTACTTCAAGCCCGTTAAATTTGACCATGAAACACGGCAAAGAGCGATACCATTGGAAGGCTTGGGTATGAATACACGCCTATGCCATGAGCTGCATTTGAATATGCACATATTGTGTTCTTGTAAGTTTCAAAGAGTTTCATGCGATTTTGCGATCGTAGAATTGGTAAATTAAGTTTTACTCACCATAGTTTTCCCATTTAAAGATTGAGTCGCATAGAGTTGCAACAAGAGAAGATGCAATCCTCTCATCTAGCGATGCAAGATCAGGTTGGTAGTAAAATTATTTGTAAAATGACTTTAATTTGTTCATGAAAGAAAATGAAACACCGTTTAATGCAAGACACTATAATGAGCCAGATCGTATACTTTATTTAAGTTTACATGAGAGTGTATGGCGTTATGTTTATGTTGATTTATAACAACAAATACTGTTGTTTTGAACAACCTTAGCTTTACATTTAGATCAAATGGATTGTTGATACGCTAAGGAAAAGCCATACTGCACAGACAAGAGGAAAAGGTTGGTACTCACAAATGTGGACTGTAACAATGTAGTGTAGAACTAAAATCACACACCACAAGTATAACCCACTGTCCCCAGACCGGCACATAATGTAGACCTGCAAGTGTAAATAGATCTCTTGTCGGAGTAAAACTGCCAGTGTGTCAAGACAAATACAGTACACAGTGATAATATCAATGAAACAAAGCCGCCATATATAGAGGACATACTAATATAACAAAGCCACCACATTTAAAGACCTACCAGGTTATTGTAGCCAGACAAACACATATCACAGAATTGTTCATGCCGTTATATGTATTGTGTTTGTTTAATGTAGCTAGACACAAAACGACTTATAACACCCGGTATTACATTTATACTAACACATATGTATAAGTATTTCCCCATATGGTTCCTTTGAATAGTTCGATATCATTATGCCGCAGTTATACTAGTTTGAAATAGGTTGACCTGAATGATCATGCTATGTAAAGACATGAATACACAATTCAATGACGTTTTGGTCATCCGTGTCTGTATCAAAAATCAATAATCATGATTAGAAAATGCTTATGCTACTAATTTAAATATGGGAATAGTATCAGGCAAGCTTTACACTATATTTTTTATATTAGGACAAAATAGCAGCCGCTCTTACCGGATACAAACTGCTGAAACGATTAAAGAGCCAGACCGATAATACACAGTTTGTCAACGCAATACAAGGATGCCTTAAGTATGGGTATTGTCTAGGCATAATTATGTATATGTTTGTTCTATATTCAGTTGTATTATGATCAATAATGATGTGTACGAAATACGAAAACAAATATGTAGTTTTCTTTAGAATTCTAAACAAATTGTGATTTATTCGTTTAATTATATTTAAGTACATGGTCTGAATTGGCCGTAGCAATGCTTGGTGAATGTCATGCCATAGATGAACACAAGACTCAAGATCTTTTAATCCGTAAAGTGTCCTGTTTGGGCGACACATCGTGCTTTTTGATCGCTTTGACGTCCGATAACATGGATTTTTTTATCACATACGGCATGTCAGACACTCCTGAACAATGCCTGGAATGGAAAACTGGTGCATGATAATAGTTCATTAAAAGTATGTATTTTATTAGATTAAGTGTTGTTTATCATTAGTTGTTTCAGTTGCAATCGTGAAATAACTTGACTTGTTGTATTTTATTTAATGTTGCTTGCCTGCTTAGGATAAAAACACATTTCATCAATACAACTCTGGGATGTTGAAAAAACATATTAAACGAACATTTAATATTTTTTTAAACATGAATGGGGATAATTTTCCTTTTTTGTTGCTTTCCCTTTTCGTTTTTACTTAAAAAGTGTGAAGATATGTATCCCTTTTTAAAAACGAGTTCAATTTCCAGCTTCTAATTTGCATGATCTGCCCATTGCTGGTGCTAAGTTTGTTGCAATTCACGCTTCGCAAGGATTCATTTTCTACACGCGGTGATGATCAAGCATCGATCAGGTCTGACAGGTATTTGTAAATAGAGCAATACATGGATAGCGTTTACTTTATTTCGTCTTATTATTTTTGTTGTCATTTGACTGATGAACTCATGTTACATGATTTGTTGCTTTGTAAACCAATCCAAAGTCGAATACATTAAACAAATGAATAGCGCTTTCCGGAAAAAATTATGCTCTCGGGAATTAGTTTTAAAGGTACGTTTAAGAGAAAGTAAACTGATTGTATATTCTGGCTTAGTTTGTATACTTAAGTTTTAACAAATATAAAGTAATTAACATACATCAGAAATTAAGGTTTTAATTGTTTATTATAAACTGAAGGTTATTTTTAATTTAAGTTAACCAACCAATACAATGTGATTAAATAAGAATGTTATTGTATGTTCCACACATGGACACTCACAAATATTTATATTATACACGTTGACGTGATATAGTGTTACAAAACATCATACTGTGGGAATTTTAAGACATGTACGAGTTATAATGTCTTTTACTGGCTATTATGAGTTGGGCGCGGACTTTTTAATTTAAACGCATGTTTTATCTCAAATCCATTTTTAATCGTTCACTGTACGGCTTTCTATAGTGACATTCACTCGTCGTCTTTTTAAAGCCCAAATGCGTCACAGTGCCGTTAGAATAATAATTGCAAGCTATATAAGCTTGTGCTGTTTAAAATGAGTTTTGAACAATAAAGGTTACAAAATGTATATAATAATCAAAATTGAGTAACAAATGTGTTTTTGTAAATTTTATATAGGCTTGGTACTAAGTACAATATTTGTGTTATAATAATATCGAGGCTACACAAAGACGTATAGGTCATTGAATGTATGTTAAAATTCATGACCGCATTTAAGAATGTTATTTTACACGTGTCAGGCATCCAAATTTTTCTAGATTGGAAATACGACAAGAAAGACAGCAGATAAATTCGAGCACGAAGATGTATGGTTTCTTCACAGCTCCAGTAATCATCTGCATGTACAATACGGTAATGATATAAGTATATAATTACGTAATGTTTTTGTTCGTTGCGTACATTATATACGCGAATGATTGTCTCTTTGTTTATATGAATACATTATAATGTAAACTGATATCATGACATAATTATCATATTACTATTGCCTGTGGTATTTTTAATGTCAGTCTATTGGAATTTCAACAAACATTTTTTTCTTGATATGTTATTGATTTCCGTTGCTTACAAATGCAAGAAACTCAATCTCACTGTTTGCTTATAGCTTTCGTACATCGTCTTCCTGAGTCTGTTATCGTACATACTGATATTCAACTTCGGGCCTAGTGTTTCCTCTGTTGATATCGTTCTCTTTGTTTGGGGATTCACACTTTTGATGGAGGAGGTCAGACAGGTAAATTTGGGGAATTCAGATATGATTTTTTTTAAAGATGTATATTAACTTGTTCTTAAATTTTGACTTACAAAGTGATTTAATGTAATGATTTGGTTTTTATTGCAGATATTGAGAATTTTCTCTTCAAGCACGTGTTCAAAACTGAAGCACTATATCTCTGATATATGGAACAGGATTGATTGTTTCTAAATTGTGGTATTCATTATTGGAATGATAGTTCGTTTTTTGCCGTTCGATGATGCTATTAAGGTCGCTCGGGTGATTCTTGCAGTGAATTTCATATCATTTTGCTTGCGTCTTCTACAAATATTTTCCGTTCACAAAAAGATGGGACCAAAGATTGTCATGATACAAAAAATGGTAGGTGTTATTAAAAAGATTCTTCACATGTGCTTACAAGTTTCCTTTATACCAGTTCATTATTACTGAATTATGTGTGTACATGGTATAAGTTAGTTGTGTAAGGTATAACTTACTTACTCCAAACGGTGTCCATTAAAAACAAACGAAAAACAGTATGGTAAAGCATTTTTTAATGTTTTTATACACAGCTGGTTACTTTTTTCATGTCAAATTGATACAATTAAATATAACAATAGCACAAAATTTAGATGTATACTGATAACCAAATTATATATTGTTTCCATACCAGTTGGAAGACTTGATGTACTTCATTATGATCCTGATGGTATTTGTTGTGTCGTACGCTATTGCCTCACACTCAATCCTTTATCCAAACTCACCGTTGACCTGGCAGACAGTGATCCAAGTCATCAGAATGTCCTATTGGAACATATACGGGGAGTTATTCCTCGATGACATTGAAGGTGATAAACAAGTTATGATAAATACTGGTTGCTTACATGATGCAATACGAGTATTAAAGCCAATTTATTCATCGATATAATTGAACGGGATGGAACAAAATTAACTATACAATATTGAAACAAATGCTTACAGGAAATAATTTCTAAAGAATAGTTAACAATTAATACAAGTATGGAATTGTTTCAGTTAAATACGACATGTGATGTAGGCAACCAGTTTTATACATATGTGTGTACTGTTATGTTTATGTATTAATTTTCAGGCGACTCAGGGTGCACATTTAATGAGATTTTATGGGGTAATGGTACCTACCTACGCTGCCCAAGTGAATTAGGCAAGGTCGTAGTACCGATCCTGATGGGCGTATACATGCTGGTGGTTAGCGTCCTTCTTTTGAACCTTCTCGTTGCCATGTTCAGGTATTTTAAAGGGTTCTTTTTTAGATTTATTTAGGATTCCTTTTAAATCGTATTTCATCTTGGACGTCGACAATATATATTTAATCATCGTATTTATATGCGAATGTGTTTTTTCATCTGCAGCAATACGTTTGCAAACGTGCATACAGAAACAGAGAAATACTGGTGTTTCCATCGATATTCGTTGATCAACGAGTACTTGACACGGCCTGTCCTTTGTCCTCCATTCGTTGTTCTTTATCCTTTGTTACTTCTTGTAAGATATATATGTTGCAAGCGTGGGAATGATCAAGACAGAAAAAACTATTTCAGTAAGTACATGTTAAAGGGCCTCAAGACGTTCATGAAGTGCGTAGCGAATGTTTTAGTTTCTACATTATTTAACTCTGCAAGATAACATTTTAACAGAAACTGTCTTTAATGATACTTGTTGGACACAATTTAGTTATTGATAAGGTTGGATATTATTTTTATGTTCTAGTTTCTCAGTGTATTATCGAGCGCTATCATTTATTTTATATGTGCCATCAGTTGCGCCCCAGTCTTCAACAGGCTCATCTGAATCCGTTACTCAACGAGACATCACATTGCCACTATAACCGAGGCGTACGCACCAGCATCAGACTACAAAAAAAGAGATTGAAGGTTTTATAAAGAGCTATAGCGCATCATAGCCAAGGTGACAAAAACAGATATCCTCATCGTCAAAGGCAAATGGAACGTCAAGGTTGGACCAGACGCCTTATACGACTGATGAGGAAAATTCGTTAAAGGCCTTGAGCTCACCATGGCCAACCCGCCGCACCCACACAAACTGTCCAGAACAGCGACCAGGCATGCCCTAAACGGAAAAGTGCACAACCAGAACGATTTTATACCGGCTAAGCAACCGTTAAAGTCAAGCACAATCAATGTGAACACAATAACATTTACTGGCGCAGACAACTGAAGTGACCCAGAGTCTCTGCTTAATCCTCTACCGAAAAAGGGCGACAACAAGGTTTTCCAGAATTACTGCACCAAGGAACTGCAAGAAAAAGAGCAGCCTGGATTCAGAGTGGAAACAGTCAGAACAATGGAACATATCTTCAACTGCAGAGTCAAAATTGAGACACACCTGCGACAGCAATGTGAGTTCTACCAAAACGTCACCGACTTTAAGAAAACTTTCGACTGCGTGTGGCATGAGTGTCTGTGGCAGGTTTTTAGAGAGATAAACATTGAAGAACGATTGGTGCAAGTCATCCAAATCTTTACAGAAACTATAGCGGCGCAGTACTTCCATATGTACATATGGGTGGCAGATGGGTTACTTCTTGAGGACATGGGTGCCTTCCGTCATGGATGTCTGCTCTCTCCCGCCCTTTTTATTTTTTTCCTTTAGACAAAAATGCAGGAGACACATCCATCTTCATTTTTGACAGACCCATGTCTAACCCAATATTGCTGATGATATTGATCTCATGGGTGGCACCAGCGGTGAACTACAAAACCTCAATAATATACTCTCTGAACGAGCTGGAATATACGAGATGGAGGTCAGCACTAAGAATTTGAAGAGCATGGTAAACATCCCGAGTTCAGACACCACAATGAACGTCGGGAAGGAAGACGAGGAAACCAGCTTCTAATAATAATTGACCAATCCTAACAAACCATTGTCATTGCTACCGCAGCGACTTCATCAACGTCCTTATCAAGTACAATCAGTGTAAGTCCTGTGTAGAATTTATTCAACTGTACGGCTACGAGAACCGGACGCCTCACGCAGACACAGACTGCAGGATACAGGCCTTTGAACACAAGTGTCTCCCAGGACTGCTC